>NC_056725.1:1447864617-1447934617 GCF_019279795.1 Protopterus annectens | reverse complement strand
GACGGTCTCTGTGCCCTCATGGGGAGGGGTAGATCTGTCCTTGGCCATCCCATCCTGTGTGCTGCCCCCCCATGCTAATGTCCAGATCATCGGCGGGACTTTGCCCTTTGGCGCTAGGCATGGGGTCTGGTGGGGGGGATTGAGAGTGGGGGTTCATGCGTGAATGAGGGAGGAGCATCCCCCTTGGAAGGAGGTCCACTCCTCACTCTGCACCCTCCGGCACCTTCGTCCAGATAGCTGGAACCCCTGCGGGAGTGGAAGGGGCTGAGGATTGTGCACTCGGGCTTAAGGGTCATCCCCGGAGGGGTGACCTGGCAGCAAGGCATCCCATGTGGCAGGACATTCCTGGTCGCACCCCTCACTCCGCACCCTCTGGCACCTCCATCCAGATAACTGGAACACCTGCAAATGGGGCTGAAGATTGTGTACTCAGGCTTAAGGATTGTCCCCGGAGGGACAAACCAGCGGTGGGTGCGTGGCTCCCGTGAGAGGCCAGAGGTCCATCAGGGGAGGCCAGATCTGGGATCCCATCCTCCCAGCCCCCAGGGTTGTGGAGATATGGCCTTTGTGGCATCTCACACCTGAGACCATGTGCAGGCACCAGGTCAACCTCCGGTCCTTCACCCAGCACTGTGGGGATGCCTCCCTGCGAATGGCACCACTCAGGAGGCAAGGGGGCACGGGCCAGAAGGCTTGAAGTGAAGCACATTTGTCAGCATCTGGTGCAGCCGAGGAGTGAGATGGAGGAGCAAGATATCCTGTGCGAGTTTAAAAGCTCTAGGTGGAGGGCAAAAGGGAGAACCGGCATCACAAAAGTCTTGAGGAGGGTCTGGCTAAGGCCTCACAGCCCAGCAGATTTCCATGAGGCTGCGAAGGATCGGAGGGAAGCTCCCCTGAGAGGGATCGAGGGCACAGGGACATGGTATGGTTTGGTAGCCTGCAGGGGATATGCGGAAGACGGGGACTGTGGTGCCTGGAACAGAAAGGATGGGGGCTTGGAAGTCCTGATGAGAGTGTGTCTACCCCTCAACAACCGGGGAGAGTTCCACAAGGGTGGCCCTGGATTGGAGGGAGGTCCTACTGAAAGGCTCCAAGGGCACAGGGACATGGCATGGCTTGGCAGCCTCCAGGAGATAGGCAACCTGGGAAAACAGTGCTCCCGCCCGGGTAGAAGTGGATGCCTGGAGGGGGGAGTCCATCACAGTGGAAGTCCAGAAGGGACAGAGAGGGGCGGAAAATGGCTGGGCAGGAATCACTCCCTCCTGGGTGAGAGGGTCTGGATCCCACCCCCGGTGGGACAGAAGTCCTCAAAGGAGCATCTGGCAGAAGGCAGTGGGGCCAGGAGTGCTCCTGCCTGGTTGAGCAGGGTCAGGTGGAGCCCACCACGATGGAAGTCCTCAAGGAAGCATCTGGTGAAAGGCTGTGGGTTTAGGAGTGCTCCTGTCAGGCATGGGGAAGGCATCCAACCTCGCCCAGTACCGGACTGCATTCCCAAAATGTTGCAAAGTCCACAAAATGGCTCTAGACTGGAAAGTAGAGGGACATGGAAGTCCTGATGAGAGTGTGCCTGCTCCACAGTGGCCAAGTGGAGTTCCACGAGGGCAGCCGGGATCAGAGGGAAGCTCCCCTGAGGGGCTCCGAGGGCACTGGAACATGGCCCGGCCAAGAAGCTTCCAAGAAATATTGGGAAAACCGGGACCATTGTGCTCTGGACCGGAAAGGAGCATAGGCTCAGAAGTACTTATGAGGGCGGCCTGCCCCTCAGCGGCCAAGGTAAGTTTTGTGAGGGCAGCCTGGATCGGAGGACATTCCCCCTGAGAGGCACTGAGGGCATGTGGATACGACATGATTTGCCAGCTAGCAGATGATATGCGGGAGACAGGGACTGTGGTGCTCTGGACCAGAAAGGATGGGGGTCTCTGAAGTCCCAATGAGAGCGTGCCTGCCCCTCTGCGGCCGAGGTAAGTTCCATGAGGGTGGCCTGGATCAGAGGGAGATCTGCTTCAGAGGCTCAGAGGGCATGGGGACATGGCCTGGCAGCCTCCAGAAGATCTGGGGAAGACAGTGACTGTGGTGTTCTGGACCAGAAAGGAGTGTGGGCTCAGAAGTCCCTATGAGGGCAGGCCTGCCCCTCAGTGGCCGGGGGGGAGTTCCGCAAGGGCATCCTGGATCACAGGGTGGTCCCCCTGAGTTGTTCCGAGGGCATGGGGACACAGCACGATTTGGCAGCCTGTAGGGGATATGCGGAATTCAGGCACTGTAGTGCCCTGGAATGGAAAGGAGGGGGGCTCAGAAGTCCTGATGAGAGTGTGCCTGCCCTTCCGTGGATGGGGTGAGTTCCGCGAGGGTGGCCTGGATCACAGGGAGTTCGCCCCGAGAGGCTTCGAGGTCACGGGGATACGGCCCAGCCAGGCAGCCTACAAGAGATCTGTAGAAGATGGGGACCATGGTGCTCTGGTCCAGAAAGGAGCTTGGGCTCAGAAGTCCCTATGAGGGTGGGCCTGCCTCTTAATGGCTGGGGGGCGTTACTCGAGGGTGGCCAGGATTGGAGGGAGGTCCCCCTGAGAGGCTGCGAGGGCACAGGGACATGGCATGATTTGGCAGCCTGCAGGGGATATGTGAGAGACGGGGACTGTGGTGCCCTGGACCAGAAAAGAGGCAGGCTTGGAAGTCTGTATGAGAGTGTGCCTGCCACTCAGCGGCTGGGGTGACTTCCGCGAGGGTGGCCTGGTTTGGAGGGAGGTCCCCCTGAAAGGCTCCAAGGGCTTGGGGACACGGCATGATTTGGCAGCAAGCAGGGGATATGCAGGAGATGGGGACCATGGTGCTCTGGACCAGAAAGGATGGGGGTCTCAGAAGCCCTGATGAGAGCATGCCTGCCCCTCGCCGGCCGGGGTGAGTTCTGCGAGGGCAGCCTGGACCGGAGGTACGTCCCCTGAGAGGCTCTAAGGGCATGGGAACATGGCATGATTTGGCAGCCTGTAGGGGATATGTGGGATTCAGGGACTGTGATGCCCTGTACCAGAAAGGATAGGGTCTGAGAAGTCCATATGAGAGCATGCCTGCCCCTCGGCGGCCGGGGTGAGTTCCACAAGGGTGGCCTGGATCAAAGGGCTGTCCGCCTGAGAGGCTCAGAGAGCATGGGGACATGGCCCAGCAGCCTCCGGGAGATCTAGGGAAGACAGGGACCGTGGTGCTCTGGACCAGAAAGGAGCATGGGTTCGGAAGTCCCAATCAGGGTGGGCCTGCCCCTCGGCAGCTGGGGGGAGTTCTGGAAGGGCAGCCTGGATTGGAGGGTGATCCCCCTGAGAGGCTCCGAGGGTATGAGGTCATGGCACGACTTGGCAGCCTGTAGGGGATATGCGGAATTCGGGGACTGTGGTGTCCTGGAATGGAAAGGAGGGGGGCTTGTAAGTCATGATGAGAGTATGCCTGCCCCTCAGAGGATGGGGTGAGTTCTGCGAGGGTGGCCTGGATCACAGGAAAGTCACCGTGAGAGGCTCCGAGGGTACAGGGACACAGCCCAGCCAGGCAGCCTACAGAAGATCTGGGGAAGATGGGGACCATGGTGCTCCAGAAAGGAGCGTGGGCCCAGAAGTCCCTATGAGGGTGGGCCTGCCTCTTGACGGCTGGGGGAATCCCTTGCGGGTGGCCTGGATCAGAGGGAGGTCCCACTGAGAGGCTGTGAGGGCATGTGGACATGGCATGATTTGACAGTCTGCAGGGGATATGTGTGAGACGCGGACTTTCATGCCCTGGACCGGAAAGGAGGGGGCCTCGGAAGTTCTAATGAGAAGCATGCCTGCCCCTTGGCAGCCAGGGTGACTTCTGCAAGGGTGGCCTGGACTGGAGCGAGTTTCCCCTGAGAGGCTTCAAAGGCACAGGGACACGGCATGGTTTGGCAGCCTGCAGGGGATATGTGGGAGACAGGGACTGTGGTGCCCTGGACCAGAAAGGAGCGTGGCCTCGGAAGTTCCTATGAGGGCAGGCCTGCCCCTCGGCAGCCGAGTTGAGTTCCATGAGGGTAGCGTGGATCGGAGGGAGTTCCCCCGAGAGGCTCCGAGCGCATGGGGACACGGCATGATTTGGCAGCAAGCACGGGATATACGGTAGACGGGGACCATGGTGCCCTGGATCAGAAAGGAGGGGGTTCTCAGAAGTCCCCATGAGAGCATGCCTGCCCCTCGCCGGACGGGATGAGTTCCGCAAGGGCGACCTGGACCGGAGGGAGGTTGCCCCAAGAGGCTCAGTGGGCATGGGGACAAGGCCCAGCCAGGCAGCCTCCAGGAGATCTGAGAAAGATGGGGACTGTGGTGCCCTGGACCTGAAAGGAGGGTGTATCAGAACTCCTGATGTGAGCATGCCTGCCCCTCAGCGGTCGTGGTAATTTCCGTGAGGGCAGCCTGGATCAGAGGGATGTCACCCTGTGGGGCTCTGAGGGCACAGTGACATGGTCCATGCTGGCAGCCTCCAGGAGATCTGGGGAAAATGGGTACTGTGGTGCTCTGGACAGGAAAGGAGCGTGGGCTCAGAAGTCCATATGAAGGAGGGCCTGCCTCTCGACGGCCGGGGGAGTTCCACAAGGGTGGCCTGGATAAGAGGTAGGTTCCCCTGATAGGCTCCGAGGCCATGGGAACATGGCACGACTTGGCAGCCTGTAGGGGATATGCGGGATTCGGGGACTCTGGTACCCTGGACTGGAAAGGAGGGGGCTCAGAAGTCCCGATGAGAGCATGCCTGCCCCTCTGCAGCCGGGGTGAGTTCTGCAAGGGCAACCTGGATCAGAGGGAGGTTGCCCCGAGAGGTTCTGCAGGCATGGGGACAAGGCCCAGCCAAGCAGCCTCCAGGAGATCTGAGGAAGATGGGGACTGTGGTGCTATGGACCAGAAAGAAGGGGGGTATCAGAACTCCTGAAGAGAGAGTGCCTGCCCCTCAGCGGCCGGGGTAATTTCTGTGAGGGCAGCCTGGATCGGAGGGATGTCACCCCGAGAGGCTCTGAGGGCACAGTGACATTGCCCAAGCTGGCAGCCTCCAGGAGATCTGGGGAAAATGGGAACCATGGTGCTCTGGACAGGAAAAGAGCATGGGCTCGGAAGTCCCTATGAGGGAGGTCCTGCCTCTCGACGGTCGGGGGAGTTCCACGAGGGTGGCCTGGATCAGACGGAGTTTCCCCTGAGAGGCACCGAGGGCATGGGGACATGGCATAATTTGGCAGATAGCAGAGGATATGCAGGGGACAGGGACTGTGGTGCCCTGGACTAGAAAGGAGGGGAGGTCTCGGAAATCCCGATGACAGTGTGCCTGCCCCTTGGCGGCTGGGGTGAGTTCCATGAGGGCAGCCTAGATCAGAAGGAGGTCCCCCTGAGAGGCTCCAAGGGCATGTGCCCATAGTCTGGCAGCCTCAAGGAGATCTGGGGAAGACAGGGACTGTGGTGCTCTGGACCGAAAAGGATCGTGGGCTCGGAAGTCCCTATGAGGGTGGACCTGCCCCTCAGCGGCCGGGGAAGTTCCGCAAGGGCAGCATGGATTGGAGGGTGGTCTCTCTGAGAGGCTCTGAGGGAATGGGGACATGGCACAATTTGGCAGCCTGTAGGGGATATGCAGAATTCGGGGACTGTGGTGCCCTGGACTGGAAAGGAGGGGGGCTTGAATGTGCTGATGAGAGCATGCTTGCCCCTCGGTGGCCGGGGTAAGTTCTGCGAGGGTGGCCTGTATCAGAGGGAGGTCGCCCTGAGAGGCTCTGAGGGTATGGGGACACGGCCCAGCCAGGCAGCCTCCAAGAGATCTGGGGAAGATGGGGACCCTGGTGCTCTAGTCTGGAAGGAGTATGGGCTCAGAAGTCCTTATGAGGGCAGGCCTGCCTCCGGACGGCCGGGGGGATTTCAGCAAGGGTGGCCTGGATCAGATGGAGGTCCCCTTGTGAGGCACCGTGGGCACAGGGACACGTCATGATTTGGTAGCCTGCAGGGGATATGCGAAAGACGTGGACTGTGGTGCCCTGGACCAGAAAGGAGGAGGTTTCAGAAGTCCAGATGAGAAGCTTGCCTGCCCCTCGGCGGCTGGCGTAAGTTCTGCGAGGGTGGCCTGGATTGGAGGGAGGTCCCCCTGAGAAGCTTCAGAGGTACAGTGACATGGCACAGTTTGGCAGCCTACAGGGTATATTGGGAAATGGAGACTGTGGTGACCTTGACCGGAAAGGAGGGTGTCTCAGAAGTCCAGATGAGAGCGTGCCTACCCCTTGGTGGCCGTGGGGAGTTCCATGAGGATGGCCTGGATCAGAGAGAGGTCCCTCTAAGAGGATCCGAGGGCATGGGGACACAGCATGATTTTGCATCCTGCAAGGGATATGTGGGAGATGGAGAATGTGGTGCCCTGGACAGGAAAGGAGGGGGTCTCAGAAGTCCAGATGAGAGTGTGCCTGCCCCTCACCAGTTGGGGTGAGTTCTGCGAGGGCAGCCTGGATCAGAGGGAAGTCCCCCTGAGAATCTCCGAGGGCACGGGGACACTGCCCGGCCAGGCAGCCTCCAAGCGATCTGGGGACAACGGGGAGCATGGTGCTCTGGACCGGAAAGAAACGTGGGCTTGGAAGTCCCTATGAGGGTAGGCCTGCCCCTAGGCGGCCGAGGTGAGTTCCGCGAGGGCAGCTGGATCTGAGGAAGTTCCCCCTGAGAGGCTCCGAGGACATGGGGACATGGCATAATTTGGCAGCTAACAGGTGATATGTGGGAGACGGGGACCGTGGTGCCCTGGACTGAATAGGACGGGATCTCAGAAGTCCCGATGAGAGCATGCCTGCACCTCGGCAGCCGAGGTTAGTTCAGCGAGGGCAGCCTAGATTGGAGGGAGGTCCCCCTTAGATGCTCTGAGGGCACGGGGACATGGTCCGGCCAGTCAGCCTCCAAAGAGATCTGGGGAAATGGGGACCATGGTGCTCTGGACCGGAAAGGAGCATTGGCTCGGAAGTCCCAATGAGGGCGGGCCTGCCCCTCAAGGCCGAGGTGAGTTCCGAGAGGGCAGCCTGGATCTGTGGGAGTTCCCCCTGAGAGGCACAGAGGGCATGGTTACACGGCATGATTTTGCAGCTAGCAGAGGATATGCAGGAGACGGGGACTGTGGTGCCCTGGACCAGAAAGGAGGGGGGCCTCAGAAGTTCCGATGAGAGCGTGCCTGCCCCATGCCTGCCTGGCTGAGTTCCGCGAGGGCAGCCCGGATCAGAAGGAGGTCCCCCTAAGAGGCTCTGAGGGCATGGGAACATAGCACGATTTGGCAGCCTGTAGGGGATATGCAGGATTCGGGGACTGTGGTGCCCTGGACTGGAAAGGAGGGGGCTCAGAAGTTCCAATGAGAGCATGCCTGCCCCTCGGCGGCTGGGGTGAGTTCCATGAGGGTGGCCTGGATTGGAGGGAGGTTGCCTCAAGAGGCTCCGAGGGCACGGGGACATGGCCCAGCCAAGCAGCCTCGAGGAAGACGAGGACTGTGGTGCCCTGGACTGGAAAGGAGGGGGGTCTCAGAACTCTCAATAAGAGCATGCCTGCCCCTCGGTGGCTGGCTAATTTCCACGAGGACAGCCTGGATTGGAGGGAGGTCACCCTGAGAGGCTCAGAGGGCACATGGACAAGGCCCAGCCAGGCAGCATCCAAGAGATCTGGGGAAGACGGGGAACATGGTGCTCTGGACCGAAAATGGGCATGTACTTGGAAGTACCTATGAGGGTGGGCCTGACTCTCAACAGTCAGGCTGAGTTCCACGAGGGTGGCCTAGATCGGAGGGAGGTCCCTCTGAGAAGCTCTGAGGGCACGGGGGCACAGCACAATTTGGCAACCTGCAGGGGAAATGTGGGAGATGGCAACTGTGGTCCCTGGACCAGAAAAAAAGGGGCATCTTGGAAGTCCCGATGAGAGCGTGCCTGCCCCTCAGCAGCCGGGGTGAGTTCTTTGAGGGCGGCCTGGATCGGAGGGAGGTCCACCTGAAAAGCTCCGAGGGCATAGGGACACGGCACGATTTGGCAACCTGCAGTGGATATGCAGGAGACGGGGACTGTGGTGCCCTGGACCAAAAAGGAGGGGGTCTCGGAAGTCCCAATGAGTGCGTGCCTGCCCCTCGGTGGCTGAGGAGAGTTCTGTGAGGGCAGCCTGAATCAGAGGGAGGTCCCCGTGAGAGGCTCCGAGGGCACAGCGACATGGCATGATTTGTCAGCCTGCAGGTGATATGTGGGAGTTCCGTACTTTGGTGCCCTGGACCGGAAAGCAGGGGGTCTTGGACTTCCCGATGATAGCATGCCTGCCCCTCGGTGGCCAGGGTGAGTTCCCCGAGGATGGCATAGATCAAAGGGAGATCACTCTGAGAGGCTCCGAGGGCAAGGGGTCACGGCCCAGCCAGGCAGCCTCCAGGAGATCTGGGGAAGATGGGGACCATGGTGCTCTGGTCCGGAAAGGAGCATGGGCTCAGAAGTCACTATGAGGGTGGGGCTGCCCCTCGGTGAGTGGGGTGAGTTCTGCAACGGTGGCCTGGATCAGAGGGAGGTCACCCTGAGAGGCTCTGAGGGCACAGAGACACAGCCCAGCCAGGCAACCTCCAGGAGATCTGGGGAAGATGGGGACCATGGTGCTCTGATCTGGAAAGGAGCATTGGTTCAGAAGTCCTTATGAGGGTGGGTCTGCCTCTTGACAGCCGCGAGCAGTTCCATGAGGGTGGTCTGGATTGTAGGGAGGCTCACCTGAGAGGCTCCAAGGGCACAGGGACACAGCACGATTTGGAATCCTGCATTGGATTTGCGGGAGACGGAGACTGTACTGCCCAGGACTGGAAAGGAGGGGGACTTGGAAGTCACTATGAGAGTATGACTGCCCCTCGGCGGCTGGGTTGACTTCAACTAGCGTGGCCTGGATTGAAGGGAGGTCCCCCTGAGAGGATCCGAGGGCGCAGGGACATGGTCCGGCCAGACAGCCTCCAAGAGATCTGTGGAAAACTGGGACCATGGTGCTCTGAACCAGAAAGGAGCGTGGGCTTTGAAGTCCCTAAGAGGGCAGGCCTGCCCCTCGACGGCCAAGGTAAGTTCTGCGAGGGCAGCCTGGATTGGAGGGAGTTCCCCCTGAGAGGCTGAGAGTGCATGGGGACACGGCATGATTTGGCAGCTAGCAGGGGATATGGGGAAGACGGGGACCATGGTGCCCTGGACCGGAAAGGTGGGGGGGTCTCAAAAGTCCCGATGAGAGCATGCCTGCCCATCGCTGACTGGGGTGAGTTTCGCAAGGCTAGCCTGGATCGTAGGGAGGTCCCCCTGAGAGGCTCCGAGGGCATGGGAACATGGCACAATTTGGCAGCCTGTAGGGGATATGTGGGATTCGGGGACTGTGGTGCCCTGGACTGGAAAGGAGGGGGCTCAGAAGTTCCAATGAGAGCATGCCTGCCCCTCGGCGGCTGGGGTGAGTTCCATGAGGGTGGCCTGGATTGGAGGGAGGTTGCCTCAAGAGGCTCCGAGGGCACGGGGACATGGCCCAGCCAAGCAGCCTCGAGGAGATCTGGGGAAGACGAGGACTGTGGTGCCCTGGACTGGAAAGAAGGGGGGGTCTCAGAACTCTCAATAAGAGCATGCCTGCCCCTCGGTGGCTGGGCTAATTTCCACGAGGACAGCCTGGATCGGAGGGAGGTCACCCTGAGAGGCTCGGAGGGCACATGGACAAGGCCCAGCCAGGCAGCATCCAAGAGATCTGGGGAAGACGGGGAACATGGTGCTCTGGACCGAAAATGGGCATGTACTCGGAAGTACCTATGAGGGTGGGCCTGACTCTCAACGGTCAGGTTGAGTTCCACGAGGGTGGCCTAGATCGGAGGGAGGTCCCTCTGAGAGGCTCTGAGGGCACGGGGGCACAGCACAATTTGGCAACCTGCAGGGGAAATGTGGGAGATGGCAACTGTGGTCCCTGGACCAGAAAAAAGAGGCATCTTGGAAGTCCCAATGAGAGCGTGCCTGCCCCTCAGCAGCCGGGGTGAGTTCTTTGAGGGTGGCCTGGATCGGAGGGAGGTCCACCTGAAAAGCTTCGAGGGCATAGGGACACGGCACGATTTGGCAACCTGCAGTGGATATGCAGGAGACGGGGACTGTGGTGCCCTGGACCAAAAAGGAGGGGGTCTCGGAAGACCCAATGAGTGTGTGCCTGCCCCTCAGTGGCTGGGGAGAGTTCTGTGAGGGCAGCCTGAATCAGAGGGAGGTCCCCGTGAGAGGCTGAGAGTGCATGGGGACACGGCATGATTTGGCAGCTAGCAGGGGATATGGGGAAGACGGGGACCATGGTGCCCTGGACCGGAAAGGTGGGGGGGGGTCTCAGAAGTCCCGATGTGAGCATGCCTGCCCATCGCTGACTGGGGTGAGTTTCGCAAGGCTAGCCTGGATCGTAGGGAGGTCCCCCTGAGAGGCTCCGAGGGCATGGGAACATGGCACGATTTGGCAGCCTGTAGCGGATATGTGGGATTCGGGGCTTGTCTTGCCCTGGACTGGAAAGGAGGGGGGCTCATTAGTCCCGATGAGTGCATGCCTGCCTCTCGGTGGCTGGGGTGAGTTCTGCAAGGGAGGCCTGGATCAGAGGGAGGTCACCCCGAGAATCTCCAAGGGCATGGGTACATGGCCCAGCCAGGCAGCTTCTAGGAGATCTGGGGAAGACGGGGACTGTGGTGCCGTGGACCAGAAAGGAGGGGGGTCTCAGACCTCCTGATGAGAGCATGCTTGCCTCTCGGTGGCCGGGGTAATTTCTGCAAGGGTAGCTGGATCAGAGGGAAATCACCCTGAGAGGCTCCGTGGGCATGAAGCATGGCGTAGCCAGGCAGCTTCCAAGAGATCTGGGGAAAACGGAGATTGTGGTGCTCTGGACCGGAAAGGAGCATGGGCTTGGAAGTCCCTATAAGGGCGACTGCCCCTCAGCGTCCAAGGTGAGTTCCGCGAGGGCAGCTGGATCAGAGGAATTTCCCCTGAGAGGCTCCGAGGGCATGGGGACATGGCAGGATTTGGCCAGCTAGCAGGAGATATGTGGGACATGGGGACCATGGTGCCCCTGAACCGGAAAGGAGGGGAGTCTCAGACATCCCGATGAGAGGGTGCTTGCCCTCGGTGGCTGGGGTGTGTTCAGCGAGGGTGGCCTGGATTAGAGTGAGGTTCCCCTGAGAGGCTCCAAGGACATGGGGACACGGCCTGGCCAGGCAGCCTTCAAGAGATCTATGGAAAATGGGGACCATGGTACTCTGGACCGGAAAGGAGCATGGGCTCAAAAGTCCCTATGAGGGCGGGCCTGCCCCTCGGCGGCTGAGTTGAGTTCCACAAGGGCAGCCTAGATCTGTGGTAGTTTCCCCTGAGATGTATCAATGTCATGGGGACACGGCATGATTTGGAAGCTAGCAGAGGATATGCGGGGGATGGGGACTTTGGTGCCCTGGACCAGAAAGGAGGGGCGTCTCAGAAGTCCTGATGAGAGCGTGCCTACCCCTCGCCGGCCCGGGTGAGTTCAGTGATGGCATGCTGGATTGGAAGGAGGTCCCCCTAAGTGACTGTGAGGGCATGGGAACATAGCACAATTTGGCAGCCTATAAATGATATGTGGGATTCGGGGACTGTGGAGCCCTGGACTGGATTAGAGAGGGCTCGGAAGTCTCAATGAGAGCGTGCCTGCCCTGCGGTGGCCTGGGTGAGTTCCAAGAGGGTTTCTTGCATTGGAGGGAGGTCCCCTTCAGAGGCTTCGAAGGCATGGGGATATGGCATGGTTTGGCAGCCTGCAGGGGATATGTGGGTGACAGGTACTGTGGTGCCCTGGACCAGAAAGGAGGGTGGCTCAGAAGTCCCGATGAGAGCATGCCTGCCCCTTGGTGGCTGGGGTGAGTTCTGTGAGGGCAGCTTGGATCACAGGGAGGTCCCTCTGAGGAGCTCCAAGAGCATGGGGACACAGCACGGTTTGGCAGTCTGCAGTGGATATGCGGGAGACGGGGATTGTGGTGCCCTGGACCAGAAAGGAAGAGGGCTCAGAAGTTCACTAAGAGTGTGCCTGCCCCTTGTTGGCTAGGGAGAGTTCCATGAGGGTGGCCTGGATCAGAGGGAGGACCCCGTGAGAGGCTCTGAGGGCACAGGGATATGGCATGATTTGGCAGCCTGCAGACGATATGCGGGAGATGTGAACTGTGGTGCCCTAGACCAGAAAGGAGGGGGGTCTCAGAAGTCCCGATGATTGCGTGCCTACTCCTCGGTGGCCAGTGTGAGTTCCATGACGGTGGCCTGGATCAGAGGGAGGTCGCCCTGAGAGGGTCCGAGGGCATGGGGACATGGCCCAGCCAGGCAGCCTTCAGGAGATCTGGGAAAGATGGTGACTGTGGTGCTCTGGTCCGGAAAGGATCATGGGCTCAGAAGTCCCTATGAGGGCAGGCCTGCCTCTTGAGAGCCAGGGGAGTTACGCGAGGGTGGCCTGGATCAGAGGGAGGTTCCCCTGAGAGGATCTGAAGGCACGGGGACACGGCACGATTTGGCAGCCTGCATGCAATATGCGGGAGATGGGTACTGTGGTGTCCTGGACCAGAAAGCAGAGCAGCTCAGAAGTCCCGATGAGAGTGTACCTGTCCCTCAGTGGCCATGGTGAGTTCCATGAGGGTGGCCTGGATCAGAGGTAGGTCCCCCTGAGAGGCTCAGAGAGCACAGGGACACAGCATGATTTGGCATCCTGCAGTTGATATGCGGGGGACGGAGACTGTGGTGCCCTGGACTGGAAAGGAGGGGGGCTTGGAAGTCCCTATGAGAGTGTGCCTGCTTCTTGGCAGCCAGGTTCACTTCCAAGAGGGTGGCCTGCACTGGAGGGAGGTCCCCTTGAGAGGCTCCAAGGGCACAGGGACACGGCCTGGCCAGGCAGCCTCCAATAGATCTGAGGAAAACGGGCACCATGGTGCTCTGGACCAGAAAGGAGCATGGGCTTGAAAGTCCCTTTGAGGGCAGGCCTTCCTCTCAGTGGCTGAGGTGAGTTCCCCAAGGGCAGCCTGGATCAGAGGGATCTCCCCCTGAGAGTATCCGAGGGCATGGGGACATGGCATGATTTGGCAGCTAGCAGGAGATATGCGGGAGACAGGGACTGTGGTGCCCTGGACCGGAAAGGTGGAGGGTCTCAGAAGTCCCGATGAGAGTGTGCCTGCCCCTCAGCAGCCGGGGTGAGTTCAGTGAGGGCAGCCTGTATTGGAGGGAGGTCCCCCTGAGAGGCTCCAAGTCACAGGGACACGGTCCAGCTTTGCAGCTTCCAGAAGATCTGGGGAAGATGGGGACTGTGGTGCCTGGACAAGAAAGGAGGGGTCTCACAACACCTGATGAGAACATGTCTGCCCCTTGGAGGCCAGGGTACTTTTCACGAGGGCAGCCTGGACTGGAGGGAGGTTGCCCTGAGAGGCTCGGAGGGCATGGGGACACGGCCTGGCCAGGCAGCCTCCAAGAGATCTGGGGAAAAGGGTGACCATGGTGCTCTGGACCAGAAAGGAGCGTGGTCTCGGAAGTCCCCATGAGGGCAGGCCTGCCCTTCGGCAGCTAAGGTGAGTTCCGCGAGGATAGTTGGATCGGAGGAATTTTCCCCTGAAAGAATCCGAGGGCATGGGGACACAGCATGATTTGGCAGCTAGCAGGGGATATGTGGGAGACGGGGACCGTGGTGCCCTGGACCGGAAAGGAGGTGGGTCTCAGACATCCCAATGAGACCATGCCTGCACTTGGCAGCCAGGGTGAGTTCAGCGAGGGCGGCCTGGATTGGAGGGATGTCCCCCTGAGAGGCTCCAAGGGCACGGGGACAAGGCCTGGCCAGGCAGCCTCCTAGAGATCTGGGAAAATGGGGACCGTGGTGCTCTGGACCGGAAAGGAGTGTGGGCTCGGAAATCCTCATGAGGGCAGGCCTGCCCCTCGGCGGCAAAGTGAGTTCCACGATGGCAGCCTGGATTTGTGGGAATTCTCCCTGAGAGGCACCGAGGGCATGAGGACAAGGCATGATTTGGCAGCTAGCAGAGGATATGTGGGAGACAGTGACTGTGGTGCCCTGGACCAGAAAGAAGTGGGGGTCTCAGACGTCCCGATGAGAGCATGCCTGCCCCTCGCTGGCCAGGGTGAGTTCGGCAGAGCTGCCTGGATCGGAACTAGGTCCTCCTAAGAGGCTCCGAGGGCATGGGAACATGACACGATTTGGCAGCCTGTAGGTGATAAGCGGGATACGGGGACTGTGGTGCCCTGGACTGGAAAAGAGGGGGCTCGGAAGTCCCAATGAGAGTGTGCCTGCCCCTCGGCGGCTTGAGTGAGTTCCACGAGGGTGGCCTGGATCAGAGTGAGGTCACCCCGAGAGGCTCCAAGGGCATGGGGACACAGCCCAGCCAGACAGCCTCCAAGAGATCTGGAAAGACGGGGACTGTTATGCCCTGGACCGGAAAGGAGGGGAGGTCTCAGAACTCCTGATGAGAGTGTGCCTGCCCTCGGCGGCTGGGGTACTTTCCACAAGGGCAGCCTGGATCAGAGGGAGGTCACCCTAAGAGGGTCTGAGGGCATGGAGACAAGGCCCAGCCTGGCAGCCTCCAGGAGATCTGGGGAATACGGGGACCGTGATGCTCTGAACCGGAAAGGAGCATGGGCTCGGAAGTTCCTATGAGTGCGGGCCTGCATCTCAATGGCCGGGGGAGTTCTGTGAGGGTGGCCTGGATTAGAGAGAGCTCCCCCTGAAAGGCTCCAAGGGCACGGGGACACGACACAATTTGGCAGTCTCCAGGGAATATGTGGGAGATGGTAACTGTGGTGCCCTGCACCGGAAAGGAGGGGAGATCTGAAGTCCTGATGACAGCGTGTCTGCTGCTCGGTGGCCAGGGTGAGTTCTGCAAGGGTGGCCTGGATCAGAGGGATGTCCCTCTGAGAGGCTTTGAGGGCATGAGGACACGGCACGATTTGTCAGCCTGCAGGGGATATGCTGGAGACAGGGACTGTGGTGCCCAGGACCTGAAAGGAGCATGGGCTCGGAAGTCCCTATGAGGGCGGGCCTGCCCCTCTGCGGCCGTGGAGAGTTCCATGAGCATGGCCTGAATCAGAGGGAGTTGCACGTGTGAGGCACTGAAGGCATGGAGACATGGCATGATTTGGCAGCCTGCAGGGGATATGCGGGAGACGCAGACTTTTGTGCTCTTGACCAGAAAGGAGGGGAGTCTCGGAAGTCCCAATGATAGTATCCCTGCCTCTAGGTGGCCAGGGAGAATTTTGTGAGGGCATCCTGGATCAGAGGGAGGTCGCCCCAAGAGGCTCCGAGGGCATAGGTGCATGGCCCAGCCAGGCAGCCTCCAAGAGATCAGGGGAAGATGGGGACTGTGGTGCTCTGGTCTGGAAAGGATCATGGGCTCAGAAGTACCTATGAGGGCAGGTCTGCCCCTCAGCTGACGGGGTGAGTTCTGCAAGGGCAGCCTGGATCAGACGGAGGTCGCCCTGAGAGGCTCCGAGGGTATGGGGACACGGCGCAGCCAGGCAGCCTCCAGGAGATCTAGGGAAGATGGGGACCATGATGCTCTGGTCCAGAAAGGAGTGTGGGCTAAGAAGTCCCTATGATGATGGGCCTGCCTCTTGACGGCCAGGGGGGAGTTCCGCGAGGGCGGCCTGGATTGGAGGGAGGATCCCCTGAGAGGCTCCAAGGGCACAGGGAGACGGTATGATTTGGCAGCCTACAGGGGATATGCGGGAGATGTGGACTGTGGTGCCCTGGACCGGAAAGGAAGGGGGTCTCAGAGGGGCCGATGAGAGCGTGCCTGCCCTTTGGCAGCCGGGGTAAGTTCCGAGAGGGTGGCCTGGATTGGAGGGAGGTCCCCCTGAGATGCTCTGAGGGCATGGGAACATGTCATGATTTGGCAGCCTGTAGGGGATATGAGAGATTCGGGGACTTTGGTGCCCTGGACTGGAAAGGAGGGGGGTACAGAAGTCCCAATGTGAGCATGCCTGCCCCTCAGTGGCTGGGGGTGAGCTCCACGTGGGTGGTGTGGATCAGAGGGAGGTCACCCCGAGAGGCTCCAAAGGCATGGGTCACTGTCTAGCCAGTCAGCCTCCAGGAGATCTGGGGAAGACAGGGACTCTGGTGCTCTGGAACAGAAAGGAGCATGGGCTCAGAAGTCCCTATGAGGGTGGGCCTGCCTTTTGGCAGCTGCAGGGAGTACCGCGAAGTTGGACTGGATCGGAGGGAAGTCCCCATGAGAGGCTCTGAGGGCACGGGGACACAACACAATTTGGCAGCCTGCAGAGAATATGCGGGAGATGGGGACTGAAGTGCCCTGGACCAGAAAAGAGGGGGAGCTTGGAAGTCCCAATGAGGATGTGCCTGCCCCTCGGCAGCCGGTGTGAGTTCCACGAAGGTGGCCTGGATTGGAGGGAGGTCCCCCTGAGAGGTTCCGAAAGTATGGGGACATGGCATGATTTGGCAGCCTGCAGGGAATATGCAGGAGATGGGGACTGTGGTGCCCTGGACTGGATAGGAGGGGGGCTCCGAAGTCCCGATGAGACCGTGCCTGCCCCTCGTCAGCCGGAGTGAGTTCCATGATGGTGGCCTGGATCAGAGGGAGGTCCCCAAGAGAGGCTCTGATGGCATGGGGACACAGCATGATTTGGCAGCCTGCAGGGGATATGCGGGAGACGCGGACTGTGGTGCCCTGGACCGGAAAGGAGGTGGGTCTTAGAAGTCTCAATGAGAGCTTGTCTGCCCCTCGGTGGCCGGGGTAAGTTCCGCAAGTGTGGCCTGGATTGGAGGGAGGTCCCCCTGAGAGGCTCTGAGGGCACGGGGATACGGCACGGTTTGGCAACCTGCAGGGAATATGTGGGAGATGGGGACTGTGGTCCCTGGACTGGAAAGGAGGGGCATCTCGGAAGTCCCGATGAGAGTGTGACTGCCCCTCGGCAGCCGGGGTGAGTTCCACTCAGGTGGCCTGGATCGGAGGGAGGTCCCACTGAAAGGCTCCGAGGGCATGGGGACATGGCACGGTTTGACAGCCTCCAGGAGTTAAAGGCCAAGGGGGTTCTCCCGTCAGAGTCCAGGTTCCAGCCCCAGGTCACATTCTGGTATTGTATTTCCCCAAAAATAAGACCGGATCTTATACTGTTTCCCCCGCCAAAATACGCATTAGGGCTTATTATCAGGGGATGCCTTCTTTACCCACAGTATCCAACAATCTACCTTTATTCATTTATTCATGTACAAAAATCAACATTTATTAATGAACACGAATCAACATTTATCCATGGAAAAAAAATGACATTTATTCATGAACACAAATTGACATTAATTCATACTTTTCTGTTATTGGACAACAGTTCTAATGTGTTAAAACAGTTGTGTGAGAATTCTACAATAACAGTGCACCAACCCTTTCAACTTCAGAATGTCTGCACCTTTTATTTCACAGTTATTCAAATACAGTCATGTCATCTTCTTCTGGAACATTGTCATAAGTGTCCAACCCCTGACTTTCAATCTGAATTTCTTGTGACTCTATTTCCTGTAGAACCATTGGCCCCAATCTGTCATGCCTAGCAATAGAGCTTTCCTTAAATGAGCACTGCTTGTCCAAGTAGCCTGCTAGTAGTGAATTGGCAACACATCTGCCAGTGATTTTATCCCATGACTTTTTCACCCAAGTCATGACCTCTTGCAGGCTAGGCTTCACAAAGTTTCCATGATGTTTTCTCTCCATTCTATTTTCAATGTAGTCATTGACTTCCATGTGCAAATGGCCCTTGAATGGCTTGTTTATTGCAATATCAAGAGTCTGGAGATAGGTAGTCATTCCTGCAGGAATCATTATTTGATCTATTCTTCTCTGTGCAAGGAATTTCTTCATTTCTTTAGCCCAATGAGTGCTGGTTGAATCCCAGACTAGCAGACCTTTTTTGCCACCTCGCAAAACAAGTAGCAGCATTACATCGACCCACTTCCTAATAGCAGCTTGTGTGCACTAGGCTTTTTCGGTTTCAAGAATGTAAATGCCTGAAACATGTCCAGTCTTATTTTTCCCATATTTTTGCCCTTACTAATGATTAGAGGTGGGATTTTCTTTCCATCTAGATGAATTGCCAAAATACAAGTAACACATGCACTCTTGTAACCAGTGGAGGGAATGTAGATTGACGAGGTACCCCTCTGATCAATTGTTGTTTGAGATCCTTGGCCCATAAACACTGCAGTTTCATCCATAGCAATCATGTTGGAGAGTTGGTATTTAGAAAAGTCAATGCCATCAACAAAGGACTTGAACACAAGTACATGTTTAATAACTTCAGTATCTTCCAGCTTGAACAGCGTTATTGATCTTCTTAGAGACAGTTCATTTCGCTGAAGGAAGCCATCCAGCCAATGTGATGCTTTGAATTCTTCTGGGGATATTTCTATCTGTGGTGCCATTGCAAGGGCAAAAGCTTGGATATCAGCCCTGCGCACAACTAAAGCGTTTGCTCTCCTGTTAGCACTCCACTCACAGATGATGTCTTCCAGCTCAGGAAATAATGGTTGCTGACCTGATCCACACTTGCACTTCTTAGCATTTCCCTCGTCAGCCTGTTGACTGAGGTTATCGTATGCTGCACGGCATTGTTGGACCATTCGGAGATCTAACTTCTTATCTTTTCAGAAAGCTATCAGATTCTTTCCCCGGGAGTCTGCCATGATTCCTTTCTTGTATGTGATGGAATAGCTCTTGTCTGGGGGTAGGGGGGTAATTTGAAGACTTACAAGATGGTAGTGGCAGCACAAAATGGCACTGTTTACAAAGGGAAGGCACAACCACAACCCTGCACTATCAGCTGCGTGTGCTTTACGCATGTTGTCTGTACGTTGACCGATCAAAATACACCTGCCAGTGTTTATAGGCCAAGGATCTCAACTGTCTAGTGTGAGTGATGGCTAGGATTATAGTAAGAATTGTGGAGGACTCCCAGGCAAAGAATCTTATGATTTTCTTCAAAGAAAAGAAGTTGGGTGTCCGAATGGTCTGAAAATTGTGAGCAGAGTACAATAACCTCAGTCATCGTGTGTCAATGATATTATTTTATAATTCAACATGTCCACCGTGTGTTGTTGACAAGCTTAACTGGGTCTTATTTTTGGGGTAGGGTTTATATCATGACCACCCTGGAAAACCATTCTAGGTCTTAATCTCTGGTTAGGTCTTATTTACAAAGAAATACGGTAGTACAGATATCAGTAATACTGAAGAAAAAAGAGGTGAAATACAGATGAACAATTGTCATACATCTTTTTCTTTCCAATGAGGAAATTGAATGCAGCCAACATCAGCAGGGTAGGAGAGCAGGTAGGCTGACTGAGGCCATATATATATATATATATATATATATATATATATATATATATATATATATATATATATATATATATATATATATATATATATATATATATATATATATATATATATACATATATATATATATATATATATATATATATATATATATATATATACACACACACACACACACACACACACACACACACACACACACACACACACACACACACAGACAAAGAAATAATTTACAAAGGATGGTAACTAAAGCACTACAGTGCATGCAGTAAATTACTGCATCCAAAAAGATATCTCAATATGTAAGTACAGTGTTCTGTCTTTAACTGATTTTATAAGGTTTAAGTATTTAGAATGGGTGTTTTCAGTATGATATTACAAATAATTACATATCAGGCACAGATATGATCATTTATGTTTGTATAGTCGCCTGCAAAATGTAAACCCCACCAAACTTTGATAGCAATATACTCTTTCTTCTGAAGTATGCCTAAGGACTTCCCATAAAATTTCATCCAAGGTATGCATAACCCATCTTATACCATTCTTCCCATGTACATATTAGTACTTACCAAATAAGTAGTCCCATGTATTCATAAGCACTTCCTATACATTCTATTTTATATAAATAAAGATTTATAAAAATAAAAGTGTTTTAAGTAAAACATTAATGCTTTTTTAACATGTATGAATTGGTGTACATTTTCTCTTTTCTGCTCCCCTCTTTTTTCTTATTTTAATTATGCATTCTTCTGTTCTTCTTTATTTTTTTATTTCCCTTTTATGTTCATTTTCTTACAGATCCAAATTCCTCAGGAGTAGCTCATGTACTTAACTAACAGGTTAGAGAATGTTCACCTTCTGCCCATTGAGGTACTTCCTCTTGGGTCAGGGCAGTGACACTGGTCCTGTAGACAAGCTAGCATGTGGTACTTGGCAAGCCTTAATAAACAATGGTTTCAGAACTTTGTTGCGGATGTACTGGTGCAGGCTGAGGACAGATGGATTCAGCTAGACAAGGCCTATCTTCAACAGGTTCAAGATACCCTGTCCCAGTTGATGCTGACTACTATACAACTACAGGTTCTCTGGCTGTGGAAATGTTTGAGGCTCTGTGGACTGGGTCCTTTTGCTGGTATCACTACTTGTCACCCCTTCTTTCTTTGTCCATTCTCCTACTCCTTCTTACCCATTTTCCTCTCATACTAGCCTCTTATATAAAAAATCTTGAAAATAATAGGGGGTCTACCGCTCACCAAAAACATAGTGCACCACCAATCCTAGCTCTTCCAGCACAACCTTCTTGATGCGTTCCTGCTGTATCTCCCTCTTTATTGTGTCACCCTTTCTCATTATTTTCTGTCATCCTCTTTTTGTTCTTTAAAACAAACAACAGGATGTCCACATAAGGATACTCCTATATAAAACCTTTTAACCCTTTATTTTTTAAAACATTTTTAATAAAAGCTGTGCAATTCGACACATGCTTTATGCCTATCAAGTATGACCGTGCATAGCCGCTTCCATCTACAATATCTCAATATATATGAAGCAATACAAAGCCTGCAGCTTTCTTATAGGACATCACATGTGTTTAATGCTTAACTTTAGGTACTTTGCACCTTAGTGATAAGTAGGTGCATTTTTCAAAATGCCCTTAGTTTTTTCTTATTAACCTGTGCTTAGATTATTTGCATTTATGCATAGCTGTGTTTTTCACAGATAACTGCTAGGTAGCTGCAAAGTCCTGGACTTGGAATATCATCCTACATATGAGGCATTTGCAAACTTTTTTTTCTACTTTATTACTTAAAATAATGTGCTGTGAGAAACCATGTATGTAGATTAGTCAAAAATAGACTAAACAATTCAGTAAATATAACAAAATTATATAAATTATTACAATTAATAACCCTTGCTAAAGCAAAAGAAAATAAACAATGCTGGAGTAAAGAGAAAATATGGCAGATTTATGAAAAAATTACAGGAAATTTGAATATTTTAAAGAACTTTTAAGATAATTAACATAACATGTTTTTGACGTTTCTGCTCTTCTCAATTAAAAACAGTAAAGCAGTTTTTTAACTAGGGAAATAAGGACAACTGGTACTGCTTTCCAGAACATTATAAGAACATTTCATGTGATCTCTTCAACAACAAATTAAAGGTGAAAAGACCAAACTCAGTTATGATACTACTATACCTGAAAATAACAGCTATGAACACTTTGTCATAGTTGATTTTAAACTCAGAAACTGAAGTACTGGCATTTTCACCAGGGAGTTTCTTGTTCAATAACTTTGCAAACATCTGTCTTCTACTTCAGAAAAGTAATTTCTCTTTGTCCCTTAAATTATGCAGATTAAAGCAAAGCAGATGTTTTAGTATAAATGCTCAGCAAGGTACCGAGCTCCATAACGATCTATGCCATATGTTAAAATATGAATGTGAAGAGAAGAGGATTGGGTCTGACCAATGGAATATTATTTACCACTAAAGATATAGTATAAATAAACATTGATCTATTTGCCTTTTTCTTTGCTGTCTCCGGTGGAAAAAAAAACATATTAAGGACAAAATTAAATCTGACAGATCTGAATTACTGACACAAAGGGAGAGTCAAAAAGAAAGGAATTAAAATAAATTGCTTTATAAACAGAAATTTCAGATGAAGGAGCACAAAGCACAGTTGATGGCAAGTATTCCATACTAATGTAGATTTTACTCAAATGAACAACATATACGTTCCATTTTATATTTAAGTATGTGTGTGAGTCTGTGTTCTCAGACCTTTACATCTACAAATGTGAATGTTTATATGCATGTGAATATGTGTGTGTGTGTGTGTGTGTGTGTGTGTGTGTGTGTGTGTGTGTGTGTGTGTGTGTGTGTGTGTGTGTGTGAGTGTGTGTTCTATATTCTGATTTACTAAGAACCTTATGGGTTTTTAGTGCATTTGCATAATTCAGCTAGATGATTAAAAACAAATTCCCTTTTGTTATACTAAACACTCTTACTTTTTGTCAGGTGGCTGCACTGCATTTATGATATCTTTCACTTTTCTCCACTGTTGTGTGACTACGGATGCGTATTTAAGTAAGAGGATGTGGTGTGTTGGCAGCTTACACTCCTACAGAAATGCTTTTCCCCCCCATTCTTCTTTTTGAAAAGCTATTTGGCGTAACATGCTGCATGATACACACACACACACACACATATATATATATATATATATATATATATATATATATATATATATATATATATATATATATAAATATATATATATACATATATGGGTTCACTACATAAGATCGAAAATCCATAATACCGATGCTCATAATCCCGAGACCAGATACCCGAAAGACGAGAAGACTGGAAGACCAGAAGCACGAAATTCAAAATCCTGAGGTTCGGAGATATTGAAGTAGTGCCTCTGGTGTTGCGGTTTGTCAATGGATGGTGGAAGGTCAGGTAAGTATCTATGTTTGAGTATGTTGGTTAGGGGGTTTTGTGTGTGTAAGTGTGTGTTGTGACTGTGATGTGTGTGTGCCAGGGGAATGTAGGTGTGTGGTGGTGTTTTTGTGTGTTTGTCTATGTAGTGTGACCTTGGAGTTAGAATATTAAAGTAGGGGTGTGTGGGGGGTGCTACCCCCACATAGGGGTGCAGGGGTGCTTGCCCCCCTGCTTGTATGTAGTGTAGGTTAGTGTGTTTTGTGTTTTGGGCAATTTATCAAGGTGTGAAGTTAGTGGTTGAATAAGTTAGCATGCCTATTTAGCTGAAACAGCAATTTACTAATTGCAGTAATTGATTGTCAATATGTCCAATGCTGTGCGATAGCTGCGTGTGTTTTCCATTATAAAATAACACCTTTTATAATATGCCACCTTTTGTGAGTGGGTGGGTTTAGCATAATGGTTAAGATCTTCACCTTATAGACAAGGTACAGAGTTTAATTCTGACCTTGGCTAGGCTTAAAATAGCACTTCAGGGCAGTTATTCACCTATGAGTTTTAAAAGATGCCAGCTACATTTTGAAGGAGGTTTCTGAGAGGTGATAATTCCTTTTGGGTGTTTGTGTAGAGTTTCTCTGGTGAAACATTCTACTGCACTTTTCCACATAGCTGTCTGACTTTAGACTTGGAATATTAAATTAAGAGATATGGTATTGCAGCTGCAAAACCTAGATCAAGCATCATCTGATTATTAGTATTTTTTTATTAAAAGGTTTTTAGTAATGTACTGTGCAGGGTTAAGGTTATGGGCATGTTTAGCCATAAGGGTAGGATTCATTCCCCCTGTAGCACCTTTCTTCTGACATGTAAAGACCTAACCGAAAGCCCGCTCCTTACCTTGCACCTAACACTAACCCTATATATTACATTACTAAAACTACTTTCCCAATCCCTAGTAGTGCAACTAATCAAGACAAAAGGACACAGAACATGCACAACATCAAGCAGGCACAACATAAAGACTATCCTGTTACTAACTCTACCTCTAACCATAACCAGTAAACACTCACACATACACACATCCCACCATAACAAAATCTTGCATAATCTCATAAAAACACTTTTTTAGTTAAAGAGTAATTTTCCTGCATTTTCCTGCATACTTCTACATACCTACGCTATACAAAGCTCAAATTCAAGCAGGTGTGATTCACACACATTTGTGCTGTCACTCATGTTTGTCACTCTTTTGTTTGTCACTCGTGTATTATCAAACAAATAAATGACAGCTATAAATCATTCTATCTACCTGTATATACATACATACATACATACATACATACACACACATCTCTAGAATGTGGAACCTAGCATACATAGTTCATCATTAAGATTTAGAACAAACAGAAACAGAGTTTTTGCACTGTCAATGAATTTACAACTTTAAACTATATCAGGTTGCCTTGACCAGACACATTTTTTTCCAAAAGAAACTGGTAATTAAATAACTGAGCCCAAGCTATGCAAAGTATGTTTTTCTATAGTTCACTAAATGTCTCTCTATTTTCAGAAAAGAGAACAGTGTACCAGTCCTGTTGTGTACAATAGCACAATTTTTAACAGGTAATATTTCAGATAACTTAGATAGTTAAGTTGACAATTTTTTTTTTCAAGTGTTAAGTGTATTATGATTGAGTCTGCACTAACGTATCATTTAAGCAAATAGTAAATCTGAAAATAACTGCTGTGCTCTCATGTACTAATAACACTTAAGCATTCACTTAAATGATACATTTATTCCTCCATTGAGGCAAGTCTTATGAAACAGATTTCTTGACAGAGCGAAAAGAATTATGAACAGACGTCCTGAAAACAAAAGAAAACATGAACAGTGGAGCTTAACATACATTAAAGTGAAGTATCTGTTGCTGGCTAGACAGACCAAGAAGAGTTAGGGAGAGAAAATAGATACAGATTTTATGAAGGGCTTGAAAGTGTTAGGATAGGGAGAAAAAAAGTGAATTTGTCCCTGAACCCATGCCCTAAGACAATGAACACTCTAAACAGACAGTTCAACCAGAATGTATTAATCCATGGCATATATATAATCTTTTATGTGGTATCAAACAAAACAACATAAATTAAAACAAAAAAAGACAGCATGTAGAACACTCACCTCAAGCAGCTGAAAAAAAATCAGCAGTCACTACACCATAATATGTCAGTGGGGTAGAATGCTCACCCTTCCCATAGCAGCATCACAGCATTGTACTCTTACTTACTACATACCAATCCTAAAGCCCCTCCCAAGCAGCATAACCCATAGCTTATGCCACATAGACAACTGGAAGGAAGGGAGAAAAAAAAGTCCTCCCTTAATCAAAGGAAGGATCATACTTCTGACCTAAAACTAATTAAAGCCCTGTAATAAGTGAGGATGGAAAGTTAAATTAATAACTCAGTGCCAAAGAAGCTGATGTGCTCTACCACAGCTATCAAGTCTACCTCATTATGAGGCACGATTTCTCATGTTTAGTTTTAAAAAGACCATGCTCCTCACTGATCCACACTATAAGGGTTTGCAGATATTCATTGTCAAGAATGTATTAACTAATATCTGTGGTAAATAATATTGATTTACATTATTTCATCAAAAGAACCATATGCAAATATAAAATGACACATTTCTGACATGCTGTGAGCTTCTTAGTTGAAGATCTTAGCATGTTGTTAGTAAGTGCTCCACATTTTGCCTGTTTGCTTATTTGTCCCACATTATGAGTGGTAGTATTCTAAATTTTGATGATGAACAGTTGAGAGCTTTGTCTGATCCTTGCAATATATATCTAACTTCCTTCACTTCAAACCTCAGTTCATGTTTTCTGATTTTTATCCTCCCTGCACCCACCCACTCACCTCCATTTACTTTCAACTAAAACTGTAGCAACAGTTAATGGCGTACCGTCAGAACCCCCAGCCCCCTCTCCCACATCATATTTTCAGGGTCAAAGTAGTCTGAATGAAAACTACCTTCAGAATACAGCTGTCCTTATGTTGAACATCAACATAAACCATGATTGGTGGATTTCAGATATTTAATAAACATTTAATCGAAAAAATTGGATAAGACAGTGGATAGCTGTGAGAGCTAGGGGAAACAGTGAGGCAGGCAAAATAAAAAAAATGGTTGTAATAGAAACATTTTAAAATTATTAAGAAGTCAAAAGTGTTTTATTTTATAAACAATCAGCAATTAAATCTCAAGAAAATGCATTTATAATTTATTTTAAGCCAATTAAATGGAATAAAACAACTTTTCAGAGACCTAATTTGACATCACAATATACTGAATGCAAAGGTTATGTACTACTTCTTATGAAAGCAAGCAACAAGAGTTTGATTTAAGATCAGATGGCAGACTCCATAAATAGTGCACAATGTATTTCAATGGAGAGTTGAAGCTAAACAAGTAATCTGAAAAGCTGTGAAGAAAAGGCATGTGAATAATATCAATGTAGAATTATTACTGTTACTTATTCTTGGTCATTTAATGGGAGGGTAACGGTGGTGATGTGCTTAGCACTGCTATTTCATAGTTCTTTGTATGTTGTTTGGTTTCTGGCTGGAGTGCTCTGTTAGCATTTACATGCCCTTCCTGTGCCAGGTGAACATTCACTAAGTTCTTTGAGTTTCTTCCCACATCTTAAAGACATATAAATAGTTAAACAGGTGATCCTTATAATTGCCATTGTGTGTGTGTGTGTGTGTGTGTGAGTGTGTGTGTGTGTGTGTGTGTGTGTGTGTGTGTGTGTGTGTGTGTGTGTGTGTGTGTGTCTGTCCTTCCTTCTTGATTCTCTTCTTATACCTGTTGTCTGCATTATCTTCATATCCCTTTTGAACCTGAAATAGAGAAACCAGGTGTCAGAGAATAAATTAGAAATTGTTAAGGAAAAATAATATTCTGTTTCAAGCTATGTTGTGTGAATGGTTGTTAAAGATATCAACAACTTATGGACTCTAAAGAACATTTTTCAGTGCAGGAAGAAAAGGCCAGTGAACAGGCCTCCTTTTTTTTCTTTTAAGTATTGGATATAAAATGGATGCAGATTAAACATCAGAACATATCATATCAACCTATAATGAAGTAAATGATGCAGAGAGAATTAAGGGGTAGGGCTGCAGAAGTGAAACACTGACATATACCAAGCAGGCAACTAGTATATAATGCACAAACAAATTAACTATACAGGTTAACTACGAGCAGCAATGGAATGTGAAAGCAGTTATACTGCACATTAAGGCTGTCTAAAGCAATTATACTGTATCCAATTTTTGGAGGAATAAATGCCAAAAAGAAGTGCACAATGTTGATAAGGAAAGCAAATATTTAGTGTATGTTTTATGCAGGGGGGGGGGTAGTCAGTGAAATCCATTTTTACTCACAGATACTTATTGCTGCCCTCATCAACCTGGCATTTAAATAAAATGGTCATATTACTCAAGCTGTTACCCACCACAAGTGTAATGTGTGTAATATTTTCAGCTGCTCAAAACTATTAGAGATACTGGTTTTAGATTTGCATTCCTCTCTGTAAGCAAACTATATACATGTTGTTAGTGGCATTAATCAAGATGGCTCTAGGTATAATGTTGTTTGAAAATGTCCCACAGTAGGATTCAATGAATGCAGTGTAGGCTTTGCATGAAGCCTATGTAGAGTTTACTTGTTTGGCAGTGAGCAGCGGCACTAATTACATATTCATGCTGTGCACTATGTTTAAACATGAATAAGAGCAGTTTCATTTCTGGAAAAAGTATTGGCAGGTATGTGACAAAGGAGGATACTGCCAGCACAGCTAGCTGGAATTTTGTAAATAATTATATGTCATTTGTGCATATCGACATGATTTATATAAGATGCTTGTGTTACAAATGTATTAGAACTGTATGTGATGTGTATATCATATTTCTGGTACAGAAGAGTGTGTTGAAAAGATTTTTGCAAAGTGCTGTTTGAAATGTAACCACACTGTGCCCTACTGGAATAGAACGTAAATGTACATGCCCTATTGTAACTGTTTAAATGTACATATTTTAACAGTGAAAACTGGAATACCGAAAAATAACTGAAATTAAATTACTTCATGGCTACACAACAAAAGATGGTATAATTCAGTCTTCAATGAGCAAGAGACACATAGCCTGTGTTGAGAAGCTTTCTATATTGTCTTTAGGGTGAAATAATTACTAGTCTTGAAATGTGTATGAATGTAATTGTTTTATGACCTCCAGCATCTGTCAAAGATCTGAGGTTGATGTATTTTCACAGATACATGCTAATTACTGTCAGCTTCCATCAGTGGGGGTTTCATGTGGGATAGAGTCAGATGACAAGAAATGATGTCATTCTGCAAGCCATCTCATCAGTAATATTTGAGATATTAATTTGAGAACTCTTCTAGAGAGATAGAGCATTCTGTATTCTGTCTTGGACCTTAGAAGAACCAGTCACCACAACATCTGCCTTGTTCTATAAGTAAGTTTCTTGGATATAGCAACTATCTTAGATACAGTTAGGAATATAGAGAAGCTTAGTTTAGATATTTTTTTTATTTGAGAATAAAAAAGTCCTGTGATTTTGAACTCTGATGTCACTGTGACTATATAGTGAGTATTTTCTTGATCTTTCATTATTTATTATTAAATACATTTAAACCTTTCATTGTGGCTGATCTGTGTAGAGATATTTAAGTTCTGAGAGTACTTGCATATTTATTTGGTAACACTGTGTGAGCCATTCCTAATAGCCACTACACTTTGTATTAAAATTAATATTACGCAGTAAGATTAGACACCCTTTGTTAAGGGCCTTAAAGTAGCTGATAAGGAGTTGACGGGTGGCAGTGGTAACTACCTTATAGTCTAGGCAGAAGGGGGTATAGCTAGTAAACCTAAGTCAGCCTCCCCCAGGTGTGTGTGTGTGTGTGTGTGTGTGTGTGTGTGTGTGTGTGTGTGTGTGTGTGTGTGTGTGTAAATCAAACCTCAAATAGCATGTGTGTGTGTCAGCTATTTGGGCAGGGATACAAAACACTGGTTGGACAGAGAGTGTGCTAGTAGGTCATGACATGGTCACTCAGCTGAGATCTCAACTCTGTAGCTGTGCCAGTGGGAAGTCTTATTGGGGATCTGGAGAAAGAGGGAGAAACCAGTCCCAGACTGATTGTGGTCTCTCTCTGCTCATAAGGAAAATTGCACTTAATGCAGAGAGCTGCATCTGGAAATACTGTGACTGTACCTGTCATCCTCACAGCGTACATCTACCACTATTGCCATTGGTGAAGATTGAGGCTCCTTGATTACTAGTCCAATAGTGAGTCATCATGGGCTAGAAAACCATGCAGTGCAATGCAGACAGTGAATCTATTTCCCATACAGTAATGCCACTGTGATTGCCAGGGTTTATCCTATAGCAATGCATATGTTCCAAGCACAGTACAGGAAAGTATATACAGTGCAAAGTAGTATGAAAACCCATTTAAGCCATCCTGTACAAAAGTTGGACTGCCGTTTAAAATAAACAGTCAGAGGAAGTGTTTATATTGCATAGAGACACACAAAGGAATTGCAGGAACAAACACAAGAAATGCGAACAGGTGTAACATTATAAAGTACAGTAGATGAGGGCATAAAAATGGAAGACAGTTGTAGCAGGAACATTAATCACATATCAACATGTTACAGTATGGACTTCACAGTAAAAATGTATATTATGTGACTTCCAGACAAGGTGACATAACAATGGAGAAGATATGTCTTTTTGAGATAAGCATCCGGACATAAACAATGGAGAGGACATCTATCAGGGATGTAATATGCAAATGGGTTGGGTGCATATAGTGAAGCTGGGCAAATCAATATGCTTGATTATGACTGTAATGTCAGCAGGGGTCTCCAAAAAGTGAGACACAGTTACAGGCCCATGGACAACAGTAAAAGAAATATGCACAATAATGGACAATATCAGAATAATACCACCAGTAATATCATGTCTCTGACACAACATATGTGATTCCGACTAATCATAGATGGTTCTGCATGAGCACACTTGTACAATTATTATGACGTGTCATCAGTCTATGAAGGTAATCAAGCACACTGTCCTGACGCTGTAAGATCTGCTGGAGGTGTTAGGAAGGACACTGCTATACCTGTATGTGACATTTGATAAATCCAGGCTAAGTGACTGGTGTGCATGGCATATATATATATATATATATATATATATATATATATATATATATATATATATATATATATATATATATCACAATCCATGCTGTCATGAATATAACCCATGTCCTCAATGTTGTCAAAATGCAATGTATGTACTGCCTGCATTACCAGAACAGGTATCACACATGCATCTGGTGTAACACCTTGATTGGTGTTCTGCACCATCAGACAGTAATGTTTATGCAACAAAAAGAATATTGAGGTATAGCCAATAAGATATGTGGCAGCTGAGTATGTCAAGAAGTTACAGTTCAGTTGCCCATCACTAGAATTTGTGTAGTGAGATACACAAAGAAGGTGCATTGTACTCAGTTATTGGTGTGATGATGGCTGTGAACTATGGAGATAATATGGCCTTTGATGTGGATGTCCTGCACATACTCAGTAGTTGTGCTACATGGGGGTACTCAATATTTTGGCCACATGCTCGTGGATGTTCCACATACTATTTTTCCCAGGACACAGGTCTTATACCAAGTGGTCTGCTTATAGGGTGCAATGTCTACATTATCCTTGGTTTGTGCATTTGCTTTCATAACATAAATTTCCCCATGATATTGCTTTATCTCATGTGTTGTCATAGCTGTGACACCAGTCTTAGGTGTGTGTTGATACTGTCTGTATTATACTAATATCACAGTTGGAGTCAATGAAAGCTCATAACCTGTAGTCCTCCAGACAGCTGTTTGGACGCAAGATGTGTATGTCAATCCTGACATCTATGACTTAAATAATGGGCAGGAAAGGGCCTAGCAGACAGCCCTGATGCATGAACCTGATCACTGAACCAGAGAGATACATCACTTCACACTTTTAAACATATTTAGATGGTACATATGTGATCCAGTGGTCTACCCACTTGGTGATATACTGTAGGTGTTTATGGCCATATCTGACATTGCTGAGTGAATACCTCAGTGTTAATTTGTGTCAAATGGCTTGGCTTGGTCGTGTTCCACAAGATGATAGTATTCTCATCATGCATGCCCTCAATGAGCTCTGTCAAGACATTTAATGGATGTAAAAGATATGGATTTAACATTAACAACTCATGCATGACTGTTGCACACAGCCGGGAAATTATCAGTGGCAATATAGAAAAGGTCCATGATTTCTCACCAAGAAAATATAGGCCCTGTAATCCATGACATGATGTATGTGGATAGATTAAAAAGTCACTGTAATCTGTATCATATAAGATAAGTTGACTTGTGCCTGACCTTCAGGCCAGTCTCTGACCCTGCCCTGATGGGAATACTGCACATCTGCAAATCAACTATAGCTGATGACATCAGAAGTGTCTGGTGAGGAGAAAATGCTAATAGCAGTGTCTCACATGCTAGTGTAAATTGCTCTCTCTAATGTCAAGCAAGTGCACAAACACACACACCTCAGCTGACTGCAGTGATACAGAACCCCTATCTATCTAAGTACACTGACTAGAGAACTCTGTATTTAAAGCAACCTCCACAGCTCAAGTTTGACTGGGAGATTGTCAGACAACAGTTTATAGCTCATGGCATCAGCAGAGTCTGGTGAAGAGATAACGCTAACAACAGTGTCCCATATGCTGCTGTAAGTGCTCACACAGACACACACACACACACACACACACACACACACACACACACACACACACACACACACACACACACACACACACACACAAACAGACACACACATCAGTTGACTGCAGTAAGAACAGACCTTCTACCCATCTAAGTCCACAGACTAGAGAGCTCTGTATTTAAGGGAAATGCCACAGCTCACGTCTGCCTTGGAAAATGTCAGACAACAATTTATAGCTAATGACATCAGCACTTTAAGGGAAGTGCCACAGCTCAATTCTTATTTGGATGGTGTCAGGAAACAGTTTATAGCTGTTGACTTCAGCAGTGTCTGGTGAAGAGAAAATGCTAATAGCAGTGTCCCACATGCTGGGGTACAATGCTATCTTTAATGTCAAGCAAGTGCCCAAACACACACACACACACACACACACACACACACACACACACACACACACACACACACATACACACACACACACACACACACACACCAGTTGACCACAGTGAGATTGGAACTCCTACCTGAGGACACAGACTACAGAACTCAGAACTTTATGCAAGTGCCACAGCACAACTTTGTCTTGCAAAGGACATCTTATAGTGGATGACATTATCTGTGGATGTTGTTGTGAAGATGTTGGGAGGCTAGCTTGAAATGAATGTGTAGGCATGTACAGGTGTTAAAATACTGACAATCCATGGGATTGGAGTACTAACTGCAGGATACACACTTATGCTCTTCTGATTAGAGACACAAACATACACACACCTCCCAGTTGACTGCAGTGAGAACAAAACTCTTACCTATCTAAGTACACAGACTGGAGAACACAGTACTTTACACAAGCACCACAGCACAAGTCTGACCTTTACAAAGCTGCAGGATAGTGCATGGTGGATGACATCGTCAGTGGATTTTAAGAGAAGCTGTTCAGAGGCCTGCATGAAAGGGATGTGTAGGCATATTCAGCTGTCAAGCTATTTCAAGTTCTACATGGTACGGATTGATAAGTGTGCAATGTGTATTATGTGGTGGTTGTGTTCCAATTTGCAGTTATACTTTAAGAGTAAATAGCTTTATAAACTATATGCAAACAGGTGACCACATTACTACAATTATTTAAAAATCAGAATGTTTATTGTCATTCTAAAGATGAGAATGGTATATCGTACATAATTTCTTATTAATTTGTGTAATGTAGTTGATATATTTTTAAACAAGTACTGAGAGGCCAGGGTTACAGGGAATTGGGGGAAGTAACACATGGCTGCATTGTAAATATGTAACATATTCTTAGATAGGACCTTCATTTAATTATGTTTCCACATGTAGTTTCATGGCATGAAGACTAAATGGACAGTAAATAGAACTAATACATGCTATTATTTACTTTTCATAGCCCAACGGTGAGCAGTGAGTTTTTCATTATGGTTTGCAAAGTGCACATGTGAGATACACATTTCTACTGCTTTCCCTGTTTGTGCATAGTTAAGTAGTATGCAAATGCAAGGCTCATTGTTAAAATTATGAGAGTTCATACTGAGTGTATGAAACACACCTGCTGCTTAGTTGACTCTGTGGCAGCAGGTGCAAATGCATTGATACATTCCTTTTCAACCTAGATGATAGAGAGTTCAACTCCAGGTTATGTAATACTTTTAAATAAGTATTGATAATGCAGTCAAATTTTACTTTATACTATGTTCAGTGTGTGTTATTGTATTTTGACATGGCGCAGCATGTTTAAGCAGCATGACACAGTGGTAACCACACCACAGAAGAGCGGCTCACTGTTGTTTGGCATTGGTGCATAATACCAAACTCAATGCAAACATAGAGGCCAAAAGTGAAGGGCTCCATTTTTTTATTCTCATATGTGTTGTGTGTGATTATATTTTTTGACCAGATTATAGGTGTTAAAATAGGGTAGATAGGAAAGTGGTGCAATGGGGGCAAGCAGGAGGAAGAACAAAGGGAAGGCAATATAGGAATGTACAGGAGGGAGGTAGGAAAGAACCATAGCTATCCATTTCTTCAATAGTGTAAAATGAGAATATGTACAGAGTATAAGATGAATTTGGACTGTCACCTTCACAAAGAGCACTGACAACAATGCAATTATGTTATATAGTCAGTTGAAACAAATCAAGTGTATCAAGAAAACACATGTGCAAAATGGAAATATATGTACGGGACAATTTTTTTTGTGGGCCAAGTGCCCAATTTTTTTTTTTTGCTTTAGTAAAAGATGAGTGCTGAGTAAGAGGTGTTGGTATTTCTGGGTCAGATAAGCTGGGTAGTTGAGGAAGCAAATACTAACAAACAAGACAAACAAGACAAGACATGGGGATGGCGAGGTACACAAAAGGTTATGGTACACCATGGTTGGGGTGAGGGAGGGAGAGCAATGCAAGGTCATGCCCAACAATCATTGGGACAATGAGAATCTAGTCCTCACCTGCAGGACTGTCATCACTGTCCCCTTATTCCACTGACTGTTGGAATGCTTGACATATTTTTCTCATATGGACCATGTGGGACAGCAGCATCTCCATCCAGTGTAGGATGGCACCAGTGGTGTCGTGCATGACCCTACGCACCAAACCTGGCATCTCCTGATGGGTGATTAAATCTCCACCTCCTGCAATACTCCTGGAGGGTACCACAGCACCAGCTACCAAGGCAGTGCTAACTGAGGGTGTAAGTAGTGCAGGAGGAGCAGAGACAGTACTGCCTGAATGGATCCCAGACATGCTGGGCATTGGTGCTGGAGCCAGTGGAGTGGGGGCACACTGACTCACCTGTGGTTGGCATACCTCACTGTGCTGTGAAGCATTTAGTGATGTGGTACCGATGAATGACATGGAGACATTTACTCCTTGCAATGTGTATATATTGCACATATGCTTGGTCCAGTTATATAGATTACAGTTAACTGCAGGGCCTTTATGCCACTTTTATAGAGTTTAATTTATGTAATGTTAGTAAATAAATGCAGTATTGTATAATTGTTGCTAGTAGGACTTGAACATACAACCTCTGACTATAGTCTTTCACTTGACTCCTAAAGTTGGTTTGTGCTACAGAGGTATGCATGCATACTTGCTTTTACAGTTAGGATATGCATAGTCACTTTGCTACTACTGTATAGGAAACCAAAAATACATATCTTTAACTTTTAAAGCTACAATAATACTTCTCTTGTGCTGCAACCATACCACTTGCTTCTCTCAGTCTCTCCCAAGTGATTAGCATACACCATCAATTCAACTCAGTTTCAGGATTAGCTGTAAAAAGAAGAGAAAAGAACAGAAGAGCATTATGCATATCAGTCTTGCCTATATTAAGCTTTCTATGTATTCTAAATTATTGTATTAGCACATTTACACAACTGTGAGATGTCTCCAGTTTGAGACTCATCCAACCACTGGTTGAGCATATCACTCTTGCACCTTTTTAGGTCATCAAAATGGTGCCTACACTATGCATAGGATGTCAGTTGCAGTAGTTACAGCCTTAGCCAGACTATTCAAAGCCTCAGTCTTGTACTGTGACCCAGAATAGTCTCCCTGCATAAGCTTTTGCTGTGGCACTTTACCAGAAATACAATAAATATCCTGGACTCCTGAACACCCCACCTCTGCAACCTAAAGTGGGCATCTTCCCTTCTCATGCCAGACATGTCTAATCTCAAAAGTGGAGCAATGACAAATGATGGTTTCCTGACAATTCCTGTTATGGTGTTTACTGGTAGTGTGCAAACCTGAGAAATTATGCCAAATAACTGCATTTGCACTACATTAAACAGAGAGCAGCACTACCAAGCACTCTATAAATATTTTTTTTTAAATTGTAAGGTTAATATGACGTGATATTATTTTGATGGGTGCCTGCTGCTGCAACTGCTAGGTGATTTAACTTTGAAGATATGCACTGGGGGCATAAATTTCATAACCAGACACATTTTTGGTTTGGCTTTATACACTGATGAAACAATTTTTTACAGTGTGGATTCAAACCTATGGATAACGGGCAAAACATTTTCTTCCACAGCAGTGATTTTTCTTTTTCTGCCACTGAAGAAATGATTCTCAGACATAGTCATAAATCTTTCATAAATCCAGATGACTGTATGAGGTGTTAACCGTGTATGTTTGTGACCTGATAAAATCATGATATATATATATATATATATATATATATATATATATATATATATAGTAATTTGCATATGTGTCTTATTTAAGTTTGAAGGCCATCTAAGTCCAGATAGCAGAATTATACTTATAGAAATATAGTACACAGTATAGCCTCAGTCATGCATCTGAAAACACAATAATGGTGTCTTATCCCTCATACATATAATTTATATCAGCTCCACTAGCCAACATGTTATAGTGAGACTGAATATAATGTGAAATCAAACAACAGCAAACAATGTCTGGAATGTATTGTATTAGAACCCAGGATCATGTGCTCTACACTTACACCTGTTGCCACATGAATGTTGAAATAACACTTGCATATTTTTGTGTTCATTACTATAAACTGGACTGTCACAGCAGTAAAAACATGTTGCACTCCCTCTATTAGAACCCAGAGCCCTCTGTATTACACCCCTGCACTTACACCTGCTGCCACATGAATAGTTAAATGATAGCTGCATAATTCTCTATTCTTTCTTAAGTTCTGTTTGTACCCACCTCACTACACCACTTAGCATGTTGGCATGGTGCCCAAAATAATTAGAACGTACCCATTTTAAATTATTGACTGCAACCTGTCTGCAGGTGTTTGATGGTTGCAGGTGTTGTGGAAGCTTGCTAACCTCCACACAACCTTGCTTAGCAATGTTGCACAATGGAAAACAACAACTGCAACAATATATCCTTTTTGATTTTTACACTGTCTATGCCTTGTCTGTAGGTGTTCAGTCTGCTTCCTGTGGGGGCCATTAGTGCAGGTTTCCACACTGCTAAGCACTGCACATTCGAGATAAGCACAGCTAAACCTGACATTCAGACATTCATTGTGTTTCTCCCTTTCCCTTATTTGTGCTAAGCCATGCACTGTGCAAACACTGGCATTTTAAAAAATAAAAAGGGGGGGATTAGTTGAAATGAAGGAAGAAAATTTGTGAAATAAACACTATAAAATTTCTGTTGATACACATGAAGTTCTTATACACAGGTCTGGAGTTATACTTTCACTCAAATTAACTTTCAAAACAAAAGAAGGGTGTTTTATCTCTCCTTACCACACAAACAGTTTTGCAGCAGAGAACTAAAATCATTGTGCATGCAACCAACTGCAGCATCATACACAGTACTAACAAAACATATGATAGTTATTTGTACATGAATTAATTTCAGATGTAGTGCACTGAGTGAGCACACAACCATTTATGACCATTGCATGAAAAAATGCAGCTCTTATCTAGCTGTGCTTGTTGCATATCCTTGTCTTATCTGAGCCATAATCTGAGACATGCAGTCTGTAAGGCATGCTGTAGCATTGTCCTTAAAATGTGTGAGGATATTAAATGGCAATATTATACAGCTGTCAACAAATGAAGCGGAGGTTGGCTGTTACTGAACAGAAACTGTGAAATGGGTGCTGCTTACTTACAGTACATTTAAAACCTTGATACAATTACTTCTACACTTTGTAAGTTGAAAATAGATACACCACTGGAGGCACAACAGTCTGAATTGCTGTTGTGTTTTTCTTCTCCCTACCAGTAATCATTCACAGTTGCAATCCATTATCAACAAACACTGAGAGAATGCCTGCACTATGTTTACATCTGATACACAGAGCCAAGTAATAGGGATTCAGCAATTCTAATGAGTTCACATGTCATTTGAATCTTCTCCATGCTCACAGCCCTGAATCTATACCATAAAAAGGAAGCAATGTAGCTAGTAAACCTGAAGGTGAGGAGACTTGTTTATGTGGATAACACAGAAGAGGCTATCACTAGACTATACTACTGACCTTGATAAGGTATGCTTGCATTTTTCAGCTATATACCTATGTACTGCATAAGCTGAAATGTCATTTAAGAAAAATCTGTTTATATGTGTCTACTTCAAAACATTGAAATCTTATAACATTGAAACTCAAAACACTGAGACCATAACATTGAAAACCCAAAACATTGAAAATCCAAAACAACAAAAACTCAGAACACTGAAAGCATGCATCATAACATAGAAAACTACAACACACATGTAAATAACATCCCTTCCACCTATAACAACACCAAAGTAAGAAACACACATTTTACTACGTTTCTGCAGGGGGCAAGCCTCCCTGCACCTCCCATGGGGCCTCTGCCCTCCTCCCCCCATAAGTTAAATATACCAACTCCTAGATCATACTACAGTGGAAAAAGGTACATTTTCTTAACCCCACTGTAACATGATCACCATACAGAATGTAAACATATGGATGTGTTGCTTTCATGGTAGTTAAGTTAGTGGTCTGAGAAGTGCTATGAGAAGTGAATAAGAGAAAAAGAGTTTTTTTTTTTTTTTTTTGATAACCTGTATGTGTTTTTAGGCCATAAAGGTAAGTGATTTACACATTATGTTTACATTCTGTATGGTGTTCGCGATACAGTGAGGTTAGGAAATTAACTTTTTTCCAATGTAGTACTACCTCAGAGTTGGTATATTTAGTTTAGGAGGGGGTGGGGGCAGAGCCCTCACATGGGGGAGGGGAGCAGGCAGGCTTTCTCCCTTGCAGAAACGTAGTAAAGAGTGTGTTTGTTAGTTTGGTGTTTTTATAGGTGGAGGGATGTTATTTACATGTGCATTGTAGTTTTCAATCTTATGATGCAAAGTTTCAGTGTTCTGAGATTTCATTGTTTTAGGTTTTCAATGTTATGGTCTCAGTGTTTTGAGTTTCAATGTTATGAGATTTCAATGTTTTGAAGCAGACCTATGCATTAGCAAATGCTGCTTTTATATGTATGCATTTCTTAAAAGTGTACTGATGGCATGGGCATGTTTGTCAGGGCATTTAATTTTTTTAGATGCACAGCTTTATTCACTGTAATGACAAGTGCTAATATTACAGCTGTTTTTCTCTGTACACTCTTCAGTTGTTATTTCTGTGAAATGTAAATGCCCTATATTGTCAATAACACAGGGGTGTTAGCATTCTGCGTTGGACCATGCACACCACTAAGGGAGTGCTGGCCACAGGGAGACATGACTGGCAATAGATTAAAATAGAATGTTCTGTGTTAAATCTGTACACCTGTTTCAGGGACAGTTTATATGAGAGCACTTTTAGCATTTTACAGATGGTTTGCTACCAAAATGTGTCATTTGCCTGCTGTTTTGGGGTGGGACAGCAAAGCTGCTTTTCTGTTTTGGCACAAACAAGATTTTTGCTATTGTTACTCTCCTTGCTTTGGATCCAACCATGCTTTGTGTGTGATTGTTATATGTTACAACCACACACTTACCTTTTTATATTATTTTGAAAAATGTGAAAACTATATCTATATAAATTAATATCATAAAAACAGCAGTTAATATCTATTTACCTGCACTAGACAGTGGTCAAATGTTAATGCAGTTGAGTTTAACATTGTGTAAGCTTTAAGATTAAATATTTTAAAATCTTTTACATAGCATGGTTTTGGAATTATTGATGCAAATATGAACAAGCAATATTTAATGCCTAGAGGAGTCATTAAGAGTTAACTGCAGATGCGCTTGGAGGCATCACTCTGATGTAATGAGTTAACCTTAAATTTGTTTGGGGGGGGGATAGCTGTATATTGATATAGTTAACAACACATTATGACTGATTAGACATGAGCTTAGGATGGACTTGTCATCCATGTTCTTGTTAAAAGTATTGTTAATGGACATATAAAAGGCAAAAAGTCTTAACCCCCTGTGTTACTGTTAATTGTGATGATGGTGTCTTTTGCTTAACTTCTTCCAGGACCATCATCCGTGGGGAGCATAGTATCATCTGCACATGGAATGACAAATATATTTTTGTCAATAGTGATGAGCAGTTCAAAGAAATATTTACTTTAACCGTATGTGTGATGTAGGTATCAGGACTGTTGTGTGAATTGCTGTACTGTCTGTAGTACTGATACCACTGTTACTTTGTTAGCATACATTTGACTGTAGTAGTGCACCTATTAATTTCTTTCCTGTGTTTGTTGCTTACTATCACAGGTGATCCTGACAGTGGAAGTATAGAACTTGTAGTACCTGATATCAGAGCATTGACAGACTCTGATGATAATGGTGGCCAATCAGAGTCACAGTCTGGGGTTCAGATGTTGAATCTGACACTGAGGTCGACATTCAGCCATCCCCTGTAATTCCATCGGACACAGCCAATAGGCCTATGCCAACCCATTCCAATGAGCCCTCTTATATTGAACAGATGTAGAATGAGACATCTATACTAAAGGGGATAGTAAGAATCAGAGTGTTCAGTGGTAGAGTACTTGTCACCCCTACATCCATCACACTAAATGTGAAATTATATTCCCCCAAAGAAGGGATCTTTAAAATAGGGGGAAAAGCTATGTAGATGCATCACCTCTTCTTTGATATTTTCAAGCAACCTAATTGGGTTGCCTCCAGCCATAAACATGCAAATGAGTTGATGTATTTCGTGCATGAATGTTTTAGGTTCAGTAGTTAACCTGGACAGTTTCACCATCTGTCCCTTTAGCACAGATTTTTTTCTGGTATGGGGAAGGGCAACTTTAAAAATGCAAATGTATTAGAAAATGTATCTTTCCTGTACACAGTTGAAAAAAAGATCCTAACCTATAATTCTTATCCAGATGAATGTCAAGATAATTAATCTTGTCCATGCCTACAGTGTAAGTAAACCTAAGAAAATCAGTAGTCCTTTCACAACTAGTTAGGGTATCCAACCACTGATCAAAAGTACCCCTCCAGAGGGTGAGTATGTTTTCCAAAAATCTGAGGTAACCAGGATCTTTGGACAAAAACTCTAAAGTTAAAACATGATGTTCCTTCCACCAAGCCAAAACAACACTGGCATAAATCAGTGCGCACTCTGCACCTATGACTACAGATGATATTTGGTGAAAAAATTCCCCTTTGAATTGAATATAATTGTTGATAAGAACCAATTCTAGAAGGGAAGCAATAGTCCAGACATCATGCATAGATATTTCAGAAGCCTGAGTTAAAAATTCAAAAAAAACATTCAGGACCAGTACTGTGGGGTATATTGGAAAAAAGATTGACCACATCTACCATGATAAACATAATGTTTTCATCAAAAGAAAGGCCGTTTAACAATTGTAAAAGGTGCCATGAATCATTTAATGTATGAGTATTGACCTTCAACAAACCCTTCATTTATAATCAATAAACGTGGGTAGTGGTTCAGTATTCGACCCCATAGCTGCCACAGTGGATCTGACGGGTGGTTCAGTTGCTGACTTATGAATTTTTGGAATACCAAAAACTGAAGCTATTTTGTGCTTTCATACATTTAGGTATTCCCACTCATGATCTAACTTCCCCAGCTAATCCATATCCAAAAAGAACAAATCAAATTTGGTGAAGACAATATTAATCTCATTGATGGGAAGATGCTGGTAGGTATTTTCATTAGAAAGAAGCTGAAACATTTTAGCCAAATAATCACTGCTGTTCATTATAACAACTTCCCCACCCTTATCTGGTTTTATGATTCTAATGCTTCTATCAGCAATCAAGGCTTTAAGACTAGCTCATTCAACGTGGCACAAATTGTCAATAAACCCACTGTGTTGCTTTGCAATATGCCTAAACTGATTCTCACAACTCCTCTTGAAAACTGAAACCCAAGGATTGGTTGGGGATATAAAAAGTACTTTTCATTTTGAGTATGTTGGTATGGTCAACCTGAGAAAGTGCAGAAAGAATATTTTTAAGTTAATACTTCTAGAGAATAAATTAAGTTGAGCCACAGCATCAACAATATCCAATTTAAAATTAGGGATGAATGTGAATCCCTTCTGAAAAACAACTTTACATGCATCATGAATTTTAATATTATATAATGTGAAGCATATTAATATGTGACTTGTCAAATTCCTTGTCACAGCCACAAATACATTTTAGTTGGTTCTCCTGCCCCCATCTCTCCCCCTAACCCTGCCCCTGTCCTGAGAGTTCATATAATTCTCATCATTGAGATCTCCCATTCGTGGCAGACCCATGATTGGGATTGTTTTTCCATCAACTGGCCAGTCTCTCTGAATGTTGTAAAGGCAGGTGATCTAAAAAAACTGAGTATTATTGTTCAGTTCATTATCATCTTCATTCACACCCCTCTTTGGGTGGACACGTTTTACTCATATTGAATTTTATTCACTGCATCTTATTTATTTGCATCATATTTCGAATATTCTTACATTTGTTAATGCATGCATAAATTTATTCAACATATTGGATATACTTATTCAATGCTTTAAGCATTTAGATTTATACATTTTTCATGTTCAATATATGTTTTTTTAAATACTTTTTTTATAACACAATTACATATGTTCTACAACTTAGTAACATGCTGACTCTATTCATTTTAGTAATGTATTATGTTGATTAAAAGGGGTGAATGTGAATATATCGGTTTAAGTTGACATGACCCTTATTAATACTTCCACTGCTCCATCAGTGGTTGAGGTGTCCACATCCCACACACTGCAGTCCATAGGGTCATGGTCCTGGGTGTCTTTGTGAAGGAGCTTGTCCAGCAGACATCAGTCACATTCAGGTAGCAGCAATGCATCTGGCCATGGGTCTGGACATGCCAGTGCAAATCGAAGCAGGCCCAGTTCTTGTGGTCAAGTGTAACAATGATGAACTGACACCTCTACCTTGCATGGCTCACCCCTGTCCGACATACCAAGATGTAGCGCTAGCAGAGCTTGGCTGTGTTTTTGCAGATACTCACACACCAGTTTCTCCCAGAGTACCCATATACACACACACACATGCAACAGTTAAATGATTCAGCCATGAAGCTTAAAGCTCATTTTGTCTCACTGACCATTTGTTATTTTATCCGAATGTCTGCCTGCTTCTCTTTCTTACTCCACACACTCACCAACCTTTTGTGTCAGCCTAGCAACCCCCCCCCAACATGTCAGATCCTTGTTTTCTATATTATGGATTCAGGTATGTATAACCTTTGTGTCTGATGCTCCGTGTGTAGAACTGGCTTAGTGCTTACCGTATCAGCGTTTGTGATGTTGTTTTGATAACTGTACTTTTGACACAATTTAGTGTTAGAAAATTAGACAGTTGATAGAATCAAAGATTTATTTGCTGCAGAATTTTTAATAATCTTCTGAGAGTTGTAAGGTCTGAAACTGAAATGTGGCTCATTGTTTTCCAACTTCTGTAATGATTTTCCAGTACAAAAGTATGATGCCAAACTGAGGACATTCAGTGACCATAAGTACTTTTGAGAGGTATGACTGTTTGAATCTTTGATGCCTGGGGCTTACTACTTGATAGGGGACACATGTAGTCACATAAGTCTCTGCTGTCACATATTAAAGTCATTTCTGTACAAATCAGTCACCTTTTATTATCAAGTAACAACATGCAAGGATATGCTATTCATTCATATTATTAGACAATGCACTCCATGTTCAACACTAACCTTGTAAATCCAGAAGTTGCAACAGTTTCAGCTCAGGGTTGATGCTGTCTGATGCTAGCAGCACACAACCATTACATGGGTAGGTAAAGGTTGTGAACATTGCATGGCATCAATGTTACTATATGTATGTGTGTAAGATGAAGGTTTTAGCCCACTAGGTGGTGAGTGTGCGATGCATTGCCTCGTAGCCAATGCAAAGTAATATTGAGCACACCTACATCTGCCTACACCCACAGCAGCTGCTGGTTCCCCCTCTGACTCCAAACCTGTGAGTAGCTGTGGTGACTTTGCCATTGGTTGCTGGATGTGTGCTCCTTCCCTGTATTGATCCTGCTGAAGCTAATTTCTCAGGATGATGTTGTGTAGCATGGCACAGACAGTGAATATTTCAGTACATGTAAGTGGACTGTACTTCAGGACTCCCTCAGGATGTATCTAAGCACATAAACTGTGACTTCTGCAGCCCAAACCCATGCTCTGTGATATTTCTGGCTTGAGCAAGTGCCTCATTATGGCATTCCTTAGCTGTTGTATGTGCATTTCTGATGGTCATATTCAGTCACAGTTCCAGTGCATAACCTGTATGTCCCTGTAAATGACCATGTGGGACATCACCCCTAGTGACCATCTGATACAGCTGGGAGATGTGCCAGATATGCGAGTCGTGGTAACTGCCTGGGATGCCAGCACACACATTCAAGATGATTCTCTTGGCATTACACACAACTTAGCAATTAATACAGTGGAATGCCTTTCTATTTATATAAATTCTTTCCTGTTCCCTGGGTGATGTCTTAATTTCTATATGTATACAATCTATAGCATCTAGTACTTCAGGGTAGTGTGCTACAGGGGAGAACTCCTGCATATTTGTGGCCCTGTCATCAGGAGTACAGGGAAAATATATGTGGTCATTGGCATGCTGTATCATAGCATTCAGGAATTGATGTAGGCTCCTGGATGTTGATGACGGTGACACCACCAGCATGTCCCCTGTTGGTCTCTGAAAGGTTTCTGTAGCTAAAATGCTAAGTGCTACACATACTTTGTCTCCACTGGTATGGGTTCCCCTCAGTTTACTTTGGGTCTGAGTTGAGTATGACAGAGGTTGCAGAGTTCCTGTAGTATGTCTCTAACCACCCTATAGCACTCTACAATTTCCACTTCATCTAGACTGTGATAAGTTAGAGGGTGTCTGAAAACTCTTCTCTTTCTTGGCCATAGTCTGTTAGCAGCAGCAGCACATAGACTTCAGCATGTTGCACTTACACATGAATTAAAGCAACTACAGCTCCTAATATTCATTCTGTGTAGACTCCTTTCCTTGGCTGTATTCCATTAGGCTTTTGGGATTCACAGGGAAAACCAGTACTGTGCTTGTTGAATAGCTCCTCCATCTTGGATTGATTGATTAGCATACAATTCATATGCTTATGGTGTAATTAGCATGCCACAGTGTTTATCACGGTTGCGCATCTCTACACAATGTGTACAGCCACTTACTGACTACAAAACAGTACTCTACCAAGTGCGCTTCATGCCACGATGCATACATGGTCTTAACAGATCGTGTAGGGTCTATTGAATCTGCCTGCCAGAGTTTCTAACATGGTCAGAAAAAAACTCTTTAGAGTATAAAGAATATACCCAAATCACAGTTCATCAGAATCAAGAGAATTTGTTCATCCAACCTTGATCTTCATTGTTGTCAGGATGACCTGTCCAATAAGTTTACACAGAGGGGTTATCATATTTCAGATATTCAGTCAGCAGTCAACATGACTGCCAACTTGTCCAGAGATTCCCTGTTATGTTACAAATCCAAGGCTGTTGAATCACCTGATCAGATACCCAGACTAGTCACAACTTTTGGCAGAAATACTTATCAACTACAAGACATAATCAACCATCATTGGAACATACTTACAACAATAAACATTTAGCAAAATGGCTTGACGACAGATGTCTGTTTTCTTATAAGAAAGGCAAAACATTGGGATCACACTTTTCGTATTACAAAAAAAACATTCCAGAACAACCCTCCATGATACAGACCACCATTTCAGGTGAGAAATTAATAGGTTGCCACCCTTGTGGCCACTGTGCCTTTTGCAAGTTTGTATTTACAACTAAAGAATTTACCAGTAAAAATACAGGTAAGATCTATGACATCAAACACTTTGCCAACTGCAGCATGGACTGGGTGATTTATTTAGCTACATGCACATGCAGGGCATTTTATATTGGACAAACTTCCAGACAATTTTGCATTCGCATATCTGAACATTTAGGTGATATCAGAAATGCTAGACCCACCAATGCATTATATAAACATTCTATTTTACACAAAACTGCCCAATTTTCATTTATTTGCATTGACAAAATTGTTGGCAACAGAATGTACAAAACAGGATGGCATAAAATATTGGACAGCAAAGAAACCAAATGGACAGTCAAATTAGGTGGCTTATTCCCACCAGGTCTTAATGACAAACTACAGTGAATCAGTCTGTTGTTATTTACACAGTATTTCAACTCTTTTTATTACATATAAATTGACTGTTTGGCCATTGTTTATGGTTACACATTATATATACATCATGTTTGTCACCAGGTTTACCAGCATTTATATGTTATGTTACATTATATTATTAATGTTGTTTTTTATTGTAATACAGTTTTCAGATTTTGTATCTTGGAGACACTTTTAACTGTCACATGTTACTTTATTTTGATGATTTAAATGTTTGTGGCTTTATTTACATATTCAGGAAGTGATGTCAGATCACCTTATTTGAATTTTCTATATATTTGACTCTACCAAGTGTGCTTCATGCCACGATGCATACATGGTCTTAACAGATCATGTAGGGTCTATTGAATCTGCCTGCCAGAGTTTCTAACATGGTCAGAAAAAAACTCTTTAGAGTATAAAGAGTATGCCTGGCTATACCCTTGGGTCTATAAAACTCTTCCCAGATAGCTTTCATTCTGTCCATACTCCTTAAGTGTAAGACTCCATTGTACAGAAAGTCATCAAAACTGAAAAACAGAAGATAAGTCAAGTATGGATATTAGTTGTTACTGGTACTGGCTTTTTTTCTTGAAAGAGCCACTCAAAATTGTAAATATTTTCACAGTAGTCAGGGAAGTAGTTTAATGATACAACCATTCAGAGATGGTGTCAGGCACACGGTCTTTAAAATTATCTTAATAACTGAAATCTTTACTGATACCTTTAACAAGTCAATTATTTTTCTGCTAAGTGGAGACATTTTGCAATGGTCAGACTGAAATTTGATTAATTCAGTGCAAGAAAGGGGTTCTCATTCTTGAATACTTCTTAGGATACGGACATTTTTTTAACATTTTGACATTTTGCAATACCTTTTCTAGGAAAATGGCCAGGTTTACTGGGATGGTATGAATTGCAGGGAACAGACTGTTTAATTCCAGGTATATGGGAGGTGTGTGCATGTGTCTAGTTATTGTATTTGGGACAACACTCACCCATTTAAACAAGTGCTAACCTTTTCAGGAGAACTAACCAAAATTAAATTATTTTGTCAGTGTCTCGCCTATATTATCTGATTTTTATTTATTTTTAATTATTTAATTTTCTTTGTCATTTTAATAAGCATCATCTTTGTTTCATGGCTCTGTGGCTTCTTCTCCCAGATAGATGCAGCACAGATGTATGTGATTCCCATGTCCATGACATGTTCATTCATTAATGGTTATGCAGTCCAAAACAATTCGCTTAAAACACTCCTTAAAATGGAGAACATCGGCATTTGTACTGTAACAGAGACCTGGTTCAAGATAGCAGAAAGCACCCCTGCACTACCAGGCTAAAACTCATTCCACACCTTTCATTCCCAGAACATGAACCGAAGCTCCAAAGGCGGTGGTGTTTCCATATTCATAAAGGATGCACACACCTCCAGATTGGTAGCCCAACAAAATGCATCAGAGATACTTCAGGTGCAGCTAACATTGGGTAAGACACAGATTCAGGTCATAGCCTGCTATAGATACCCAACTATGTCCCAAGACTCACATAGTTATGCAAAGAATCTTCACAGAAATAACCAAGATTTGCTCTGAGCTACTGCACAATGGTACCTCCTATACCGAGCCAACAGATATTGCCAATATACGGCTGACAGATGCAGTGACAACTTTACTACTCTCTCCCCCACCAAAAGATCAATCACAATACTAGTAGATTGCCAGGCACCCAGTATTCCTGCTGCACAGGTTAAAATAGCTCTGTCTAAGGCCAAGAATACAGCTTCTATGGGACCTGACAATATCCCCGGCTGTGTTCTACATAAACTACAGAGTGAATTGGCACCTCACCTGTGTGCCCTGTTCAATCACAGCCACACCTTAGGCTTTGTCCCTACCAAATGGCGCACTGCTACAGTTATCCTTCTCCACAAAGGAGGAGGAACTACAGACCCTGGGAACTATCACCCCATTAGCCTGATGAGTCTGATATGCAAAGCTATGGAACACATCATTATGGACCTAATAAACAATTATATAGATAATTTCCAAACTCTAGATCCCACACAGTTCGGTTTTGTGAAGGGTAGATCATGTTTGCTCAACCTGGCTGACTTTTTGAGTCAGTCACCAGAGCTGTGGATGAAGGCATGGTGGTTTATACAGCCTACCTTGATCTGGCCAAAGCCTTTGATACCATTTCCCACTCAGGAATTTGGGAGCTATTTTTAACTCCCCAAGTGATGTTGACATCCTACAGAAAGGCCTCACTGAGACCAACGACTCGTGTCAGAACCATGGCCTTAAGCTCAATGCCAAAAAATGTGTCATCATCCCCTTTCGGAAAAACCCAGTTCCCACGAATTACCACATCGATGGTAGTCCACTGAATACAGAAGGTGTTATAAGAGATCTGGGAACACAGGTTGACAGCAACCTCTCTTTTGACCACCACATTGTCACTGTGGTCAGAAAGTCCTCCTATGTGGCACATCTCATTACTAAGGGTTTTGCATCCAAGAAGAAAGAGGTCATTGTCTCCCTCTACTCTTCACTCATTAGGCCATTCATTGACTACAATGCCCCATTTGGCATGTACCTTACTAGACACCTGCAACAACTGGAGTGGCCACAAAAGTACCTCACAAAGAGGATCCTAGGCCTTAAACACTTGCCCTATATGGACAGACTCAAAAAAGTCCAACTATTCTCTGTCTTATATCGTCTACTTAGAGGCAATCTCTGCTTGACTTACAAAGCCATATCCGACCCAGCTTTGTTAGAAATGCTACATCTGAAGAAATCCCAATCCCTCTGCTCCACACACTCCAGAGACCTCAACCTCATTACCACAATCAGCAGAATAAGCTGGAGGGACAGGTTCATAACCCAGAGACTGCCCATGCAATGGAATAGACTTCCATACATGTCAAACAGAGCACCTCACTGGCCCTCTTCAAGAGAAATCTTGATGAGTGGATGGGAAATATAAAATTCACCCCGAGGGTCACTCCAGTGGCTCAACCTAACAGAAGCACTGGGAACGAAGCTCGGGTGGCGTGATGCCAGGGTAATCCTATAGGCTAGGCTTGTTAAGCCATTAGCCTAGTACACACCTATGACACTATGAATATGTCCTTACGTTCTTTTTAGTTGAAAGAAGATGTGTGATATATTGGAAAAGAGGAAAGGAAAAGATTAAGAACGTCGTAGAGAATAGACAGATGTACATGACTCAAACAGTACATGATTAAAATGTACAAGATGCATGTGGAGGGATTACAATTGCAATTTAGAAGAGAAAAAAAGAAGGATATAAATGATACTGCATAATTAGTACAATCAAATAGATTAGTGGGGAAAAAGGAATCCAGGTAAAATACATTATTAAGAAAAGTTGTAAATTAAATTGAGTATTTAATAGGAAGTGAATGTATAAGGCTTAAAAATGTACATACACTGCAGAGAAAATTTTCAGATAATTTAACATCTGTCAAGTTGGTTGAGAGTATGAAATGGGTGGGAAAACATTACTTAAGAAAAGCACAATTATAATGGAAAAGCTTAAAAGAAAGCTTAAAGTTGACTTGCTATGAAATCATGAGGTAGAAATGAAAATGTTTTTTAGTTCTTAGTTAAGATGGTGTATGTTATTCGTGTAGAACAAACCATCCTCCATTAGCATATAGGGATAAGGTTCTAAATTAAAAGATACTTTCTGTGTCAAAGGTACACCCCGCCACCTTGAGTGAAATTAAACAGGCTTATTGGAAGATCATTCAACTAAAAGTTAAGTTTTTAATCCTCAGTTTTGACAGTGAAGCTTTTCCCCAGCATTCAATAAAGTGTACACGGTCATTTTTAACCATTTGCACATCGCTACATGTTACACACATGGGAGCAAAAAGTTTTAGATTCAGTAAGCGCCATATAGAGGTGTGCACCCCCATGCAAATCAGGTAAACAATGTAGTATGCTAATTACAATATAAGCAGTTGAATTGCATGCTAATTAACCAATCTATCATGGTGGAGCTATTCAAAAAGCTATAAAAAAATCCGTGTAGACTCTGTGCTGGTTTTCCCTGCAAATTCCAAAACTTTTGAAATACCACCATGGAAAGGAATCTACACAAAAAGAATGTTAGGGGCTGCTGCTGATGATTCTAATAGGTGTAGGCTGAGGAAGAGAAAAGTGTTCAGACCCCGATTGACTTTTCACAACCTACATGATGTGGAAATTGTAGAGCGCTACAGGGTGAACAGGGACACACTACAGAAGCTCTGTGATCTCTGCCATCCTTAACTCAGAGGCAGAGTCAATTGAGAAAAACCCATCCTAGTGTAGACAAAGGTATATGTAGCCCTTAGAATTTTAGCTACAGGTGCCTTTCAAAGACCAACAGGGGACATGCTGGGGGTGTCACAGGCATTGGTAACCAGGATCTTCCACAGTTCCTGAATGCTATTCTCTCACATGCCAGTGACCACGTATATTTTCCCTGTAGTTCTGAGGAAAGGGTCAGAAACATGCAGGGGTTCTATCGTGTAGCACAATACCCTGAAGTACTGGGTGCCATAGATTGTACACATAAAGAAATGAAGGCACCACCTTGGGAACAGTGTAGGGTCTACATTAACAAAAAGGGCTATCACACTATCAACTGCTAAGTCATGTGTAATGTTAGGGGAATCATGTTCAAGATGATTCCCCTAGCAATACAGATGGCTTAGCAGTTGATAGTGTGATAGCCCTTTCTGTTACTGTAGAGCCTACCCTGTTCCCAAGGTGGTGCTTCTTTTCTATACAAGTCTTGTGTAATGCTAGGGGAATCATCTTGAACATGTGTACTGGCAACCCTGGCAGTTACCACAACTCACATATCTGGCACACCTCTCAAATGTACCAGATGTTTGTTGGGGGGGTAATATCCCACAGGGTCATCAACTGGGATGTGCAGGCTACCCACTAGAACCATAGCTGATGACACCCATAAGAAATGCACACACATCCATGGGAGAAAGGCATAATGAGGCACATGCTCAAACCAGAAATACCATAGAGTCTGTGCTTGGACTGCTGAAGTCATGGTTCCAGTGCCTAGATACATCTGGGCCGCCCTGCATACAATCCCTGGACATGTACAGAAATAATCACAGTATGTGCCATGCTACATAACATCATCCTGAGGTAACAGCTTCAGCAGGATCAGCAAGGCAAGAGGCACACATTCCAGCACCAATGCCAAGGTCACCACAGCCACAGGCAGATGAGGAATCAGAGGGGGAAACCACTTTTTGTTGCAGGTGTAGGCAGACATAGGCAGACGTAGGCATGCACAATATGCCCTTGCATTGGCTAAGAGAGAATGCATAGCCCACTCACTCACCACCTAGGGGCATACAATCTTTCTCCTACACATATACATATAGTAACACTGATGCTAGGCAGCTCACACAACCCTTACCTCCCCATGTATTGGTTGTGTACTGCTTGCATCAGACAGAGGCAGTCCTGAACCACAACCATGGCAACTGCTGCTTTTACAAGGTACATGTGTAACCTGGACTGTATTGTGTAATAATATGAATGAGTGGCATATCCTTGTATCATAATAATTGGCATTGTAAGCATGTAATAGATGGGAGATTGGTACTGAAATGATCTTAAAAACTGACAGCAGATTTGTGTGACTTATATGTTTTCATTATTAAGTAGTAGTCCTCAGGCATCAAGGATTCACACAGTCATACCCCTGAAAAGTAATGATGGTCACTGCATGGCTCAGTCTAGCACCATACATTTGTAATGGAAATTCATTAAAGATAGAAGGTAAAAAGTAATGAGACACATTGTAGTTTCTGCCTTTACAACCCTAACAAGATCATTCACAATAAAGTTGGGAAATTTTGATGCTATCAGTTGTGTAACTTTCCAAGGCCAATATAAGTCAAAGGTACAATTACCAGTTCAACACCACAAATGCAGATATAGTCAATACTTTAAGTCAGGCATGTACCCTAAGTATCAGAAACAAAGCTTATGTATCACTGAATCCAATAGAGAGAAAGCAGGGAAATGGCATAGGTATCATCACTTGCTCAGGGTATTGTAGGAGGGAGCAGGAGGCCTAGACTGACACCAAAGTTTAGTGGATGCATGTGAGTAAGAAAGTGAAGCAGGCAAATAAACCAACAAAAGGCCAGTGAGACAAAATGAGCTTGAGGCTGCACTGCTGAACTTTGTAACTGTTGTATGTGTGTGTGCCTGTAGGGGTCCTCCAGGTGAAATTAGTGTGTGAGAGTCTGCATGGACATGGCCTAGCTATGTGCTGGCATTAAGTTGTGGTATGTTGAATAGGTGTGAGTCATGCATGGTAGAGGTGGCAGTTCATCGCTGTGATCCCAGACAAGAACTGGCTCTGCCAGGAGTTGCACTGGCATATCTATGCCTAATCCAATGTCTGCTGGATGACCTTTTTTGGGGACACCTAGGACCACGACCCCATGGCCTGTCATGTCTTGGTATGCACAGTTCACTTACTGACAGTACAGTGGAAGTGCTGCCACCATGGGAGCCTGATAAGGAATGGCCACAATGGCTGGCAGCAGATAATGTGGCTGACCTAAGCTCATGAGGATGCTGTTCCTCTACCAGCAGATGTTCCATGACAGATGCCACATGTTCTATGACAGACACCCCTTGTTCTATCACAGACACCCTTCATTCCAACACGTCATTCATCCAATCCACTAAATCGGCAACATGGTGGAGGCAGTCATGCATTTCACCTGAGTCACTTCTAGAACCCTAAGCATTTGTCTGGATCACCTATGGGAACACCATGTGCCCCCATGATGGCACTAAACATACTTTGAGTGGCATTGGAAGAGACACCTGCACCAGGAAGAGGAAGGACAACAGGCTGTCTCCAACCCATTATCAACCCTCATGTGTGGCACGTCAGCCACACTTTGGCTATGGCTAGATTCCCAGGCAATGAAGCCAGAGCAACCACACTTCCCTAATCAATGGCTCTGTCCAATATCTGTGGTGTAATTGGAATGGGTAGGCATAGGCCTACTGGCTTTGTCCAATGGAATTGCAGGGAATAGTTGTATGTCAATCTCAGTTTCAGCTTCAACCTCTGCACCCCCTGGACTTTGTCTCAGTTTGTCCATCATCATCATCAGAGTCTGATGATATACTGACATCAGGTGGCAGAAGGCCCACACTTTAACTATCATGATCACCTGTGATAAAAGGCAAGAAAAACAGGACAATATTAATAGCTATGCTACTGTATTCCAGTATATGCTAACAAACTAACAGTGGTAACACTATTACAGACACTACAGCCATACACACAACAGGCCTGACATCAACAGCACACACTAAAATATTTGTTTCAATTGCTCATCAGTACTGAAATAAAAATGTGTGGCTTACAATCTGCTGAGGAGAGCCTCCTCTGTAAACTAGATGGGCCTGGAAGAAGCTAAGCAAGATGTAAGGGTAACATCATCACATTTGAAAGTAACACAGGTGGTAATACTTGTACCCCTTTATATGTCCATTATCTACACTGTTGACAATGATGTGGCTGTCAAGTCAACCCTAAACTAATAATAACTATCACTCTTTAACCCACTCATAAAAAAATGCATGTGACACAGAAATAATGTATTGCTGTCTCAGACACTGTTTCTTCCACATTAAGAACATGCTGTACTCCCCATCCCCTTTTCAGCAGAAAATCACCATGTTGTCTTAAGGCATCTACTATAGGTTCATAGGTTCATAGGTTTATACTAGGCTATCTGCCCGAGGGCATTTACAAGCTTAGCCCATAGTTTTGTGGCTTACGCCACCCCTTTAGTTTGGAGAAACTATGCCCATTATTTTGCAGTGCCTCTGTTGAGCAGAGACACTGAGGTAATCCCTGGGGTATATCTGCGATCTCCCATCCATTGGTCAAGATTCCTCTTGAACAAAGCCAGCGAGGTGCTCTGCCTCACATATACTGGGATTTTGTTCCACAGCATAGGGAGTCTTTGGGTGATGAATCTATCCCTCCAGCACGTCCTATTAATAGCTGTGTCTAGGTTTAGGTCTCCTGCCCTTGTGGCTCTAAGAGATTTCGATTTTTGAGGTGAAGCATGTTCATCAAATCTGGGTTTGACATGGCCTTGTATGTCAGGCACAGGTCACCTCTGAGCAGGCGGTAAGCGACTGAATAGAGTTGGAGTTCTTTCAGCCGGGCAGCATAAGACATATCTTTGAGACCTTTTATCCTTTTGGTGAGGAACTTTTGGGGCCTCTCCAGCTGCTGCAAGTGTCGGGTCAGATACATTCGAATGGGGCATTGTACTCAATCATTGGTCTGATGAGTGATGAGTACAGGGAGACTATGACCTCCCTTGATCTAGATGTGAATCCCTTCATGATCAAGTGGGCAATGTAGAAGGTCTTCCTAACTATTTTAGCAACATGAGTGTCGAATGAAAGGTTACTGTCAACCTGGGTCCCCAGGTCCCTGATAACTTCTTCTGTGCTCAGTGGATTGCCTCTTATATGGTAGCTAGAGGTAACCTTGATTTTCCGAAGGGTATGACTATGCATTTTTTGGCATTTAACTTTAGGCCATGGCTCCGGCACCAGTTATCCATTTCTGTGAGGCCCTTCTGAAGGATATCTGTGTCAGATGTGTTTTCGACTATGGCCAGTTTGCAGTCATCTGCAAACTTGGTCAGCCATAACCCTCCTGTGTTTGCTTGTACTTCGGAGAAGTAGATGCCGAACAAGAGTGGGCCCAGGACTGAGCCCTGTGGGACACTACTTGTGACAGGCATTGAGTCTGACATGGCGCCAGCAACTCTGACCCTGTGGGTTCTGTCACTCAGCCAGTTTGCAACCCATCTTGTGACGTATGGGTTTACCTTTAGGCTGATGAGTTTTTCAATGATACCCGAGTGGGGTATTGTATCGAAGGCCTTTGCTAGGTCCAGGTAGGCTGTATGGACTGCCTTACCCTCATCAATGGCCTTGGTGACCGTTTCAAAGAAGTCAACCAAGTTTAGAAGGCATGATCTGCCTTTGACAAAGCCAAACTGGGTTTGATCCAGAGTCTGCAAATTCCCTATGTCTTTATTTATGAAATCCATTATGATCCTTTCCATGGCTTTGCAGATAAGGCTTGTCAAGCTAATGGGACGGTAATTTCCAGGGTCGGTGGAGGCACCGCCTTTGTGAAGTGGGACCACAGTCGCTGTGCGCCACTCCCTGGGTACGTATCCAGAGGTGAGACTGAGATTAAACAGCTGTCCTAACTGTGGGTTTAATTCCTCATTGAGTTCGTGGAGTACACATCCGGGGACACCATCAGGTCCCATGGATGCAGTGTTTTTTGCCTTGGAGAGAGCAGTTTTCACCTGGGCATTAGAGATGTTTGGGGGGCTACTATCATTTGGTATAGATATATCTCCTTTTGGGGGGGAGGGTGGGGTGAAGTTTGCACTGAACCTGTCAGCCAGTATGTTGGCAATGTCTGTAGGATCAGTAATCTTCACATCGTTTTGAACTAATTCTGAGCATATCTGGGAGCTTCCTCCCAGGTTTCTGACATAGCTAAAGAAAGCCTTATGATTGTCTTTTGAGTTCTTAGCTATTTTTTTCTCAAAATTTGCTTTGGATGATTTTATGAGAGCTCTTAGCTTTTTACTTATAATGATCAAAGATGTCTTACCTCTTAAGGATTTAGCTCTATCTTGTAGTAGCTTCCTCCTTTTGTTGTAGAGTTTGTTTATGTCTGGGGTCCACCAGACTGGACGCCTGCCTTTGGTACAAAGAGTCTTTGTTTTGTTTGGGATTGCCTGATCCATGCAGTCCTGCAGGTGCTGGTAGAAGGCATTTGTAAGTGATTCAGCGGCTTGTGTAGTGTTTACCGCAGGCTCGGGGGCCTTAAAGGAGACCACACTAGTCTTTAGAAGTGTGAAGTCAGCTTTTGAGAAGTTCTTTACTGTGTTTTTTTTTTGTTTCAGGTGGGGGTGGGATGAGGACCTCCAGCAAGATTAGCTTGTGATCTGATCTCACCAGTGAGGGGTATACTTCAGGTGTTGAACATTGTGCTCCCATGTTCGTGATGATGAGATCAAGTATGTTGTCTCCTCTTGTGGGGATGGTGACTAGTTGTTCCATGCCATTTGAGTTTATGAATTCCAGGAACTTTTGGGCCAGAGTGTTTGGACTTGAGTAGTGTTCCCAGTCTATATTTGGGTAATTGAAATCACCTAGTATAATGGTGTTCGGAGATACATTTATCCCCTTCAGTGTTTTCAGGAAAGCCATGTGAGGTTCCTGGGTTTGCGAGGGTGGCCTGTAACATGCTGCAAATTGCAGAGCAGTCTTGCCTATGGTTAATTGCACCTGGATGGTCTCCGATGCATCGTGCGTTGCCACCAATCTTGAGGTGTGGGTGTCCTTGATGAATATGGACACCCCCCCTCCTTTCTTGGTATTGTCCGAATTTTGGGGCCGGAACGCATGATATGAGGTAAAACCTGATAGTGCTGGGGTGCTCTCAGGAGCCTTGAACCAGGTTTCTGTCACAGCACATACATCGATGTTCTCCATACTGAGAAGGGCCTCGAGTGCGTGCATTTTGAGATTGAGACTTCTGGCATTGAGCAGCATTGCCCTTAGTTTTTTTCCATTATTGAGTTCTAGGGTGGTAGGTTTAGAATTTGAGCCTTGCCTAAAAAAGGCACTATGGGGGTGGCAATAGCCTTTGCCAATATCCGGAATCCCAGGAGTGACAGGTGCAAGCCATCCCTTAAGCAGCGCGGCTTGTCCAGCATGTCATCCCAGGCAGACAGACATTGGATCCCCTTTGAATGACACCAGAATTTAAGCCAATTGTTAAAGCTGATCATCTTATCTCTGTATTGTGGCATCATTTTTGGTGAAGGTAGGATACTGCTCAATGTCAGGGTCATACCTGCCTGGGCTACATAATCAGAGAGCTCCTCAATGTCTCTTTTCATGTAGTCCAAGGAGGTACGTCTCAGGTCGTTTACACCAGCATGGACAATGACTGAGTCGTACTTGTACCTGCTGTTGAGAGACCTGAGTGCTTGCGTTATGTGGCAGATTCTAGCGCCCGACAGGCAGCTTACTGTCACCTTCTCCTTGTTCAATCTGGTGAGCGGGACGTCAGTGTGTCTGACTATTGAGTCACCAATGACGAGTATGTTTGGCATTTTGTTTGTCCTTGAGGGCTGTGACTATTTGACACTCTGACTATGTGGTCTATGTGTTGCAGGTGTTGTGTTCTGAGGTGGTAGTTGTTTGGGTGTCTGCTTTGGTGGCCTCTGCTGTTTTGGTAGATTTTTGGTCAGAGCCTCCGAGTATGTCTTTGTGTGATTATGTGTATGATTTGAAGTTGTGATGGTACTATGTGTGACTGGGTATGTAATGTGTGTGGTTACCTTCTCCTCCTGTCTGGTCTTGCCAGTCCTATGTTGAGAGAGCTCAGCCTCCAGTTTGGCCGTATAAGTGCATCTCTCGCATGTATTTGTGTTTGGTGGGAGGAGGAGAGGGTTGTCTGTGTACATGAGGCAATTGTAACATTGCCTCAATATTCCCAGGTTCACCAGCTGACCAGGAGAGGACACTAGCAACTGTTCCCACGTCATACTAGAATGAATAGACAAAAAAACTTAAAAAGATTTCAGGGGATGTGGGTGCCCGAGAAATGGGGTTAGGTTTTTTTTGGGGGGTACTGTCTCCAACAAGAGTACTAACAAGGTGATAAGTGCTGTAGTAGCAAGTGCTAGGCTTTACAGATAGAGAATAGTCTACTTGGAGTCAAGTAGAGATTAATTTTTTAGTTATAGGATACGCCTATTAGATCAGTAGTATAGCTTGAGGGAGGTAGTTTTAAGGGAAAATTTGGAGAGTGGACTTTAGATAGCCTGAATAGTTTAAACTTAGCTAACCGCCACTGCCCTAGTGTGCAACGGTTGCAACTCCGCGCTAAATCGTGCTAACGCGTGTTTAGCGCGTTTTATACCAGGGGGCTGGAAAAAGCTAGAAACTGGCCCAAAACGACCAATAAACTACCAGTTACCGGCTGAAGCCTCACAAAACTGGACAAAAGGCAGCTCAATGCTTCCCACTCCCACTGGTAAGCAAGGTAACTTCCTCTCCCCCAAATAAGGCAAGGAAACAGTACACAGGAACTACAACCAAAGCCCAGGAGTCAGCAACTCTGAAACTGGACTAAACTACCTCAGTAAAGCGGGAAAAACAAGAGATATATTTTTTTCGTTTTTTTTTTTTAAAAATAGGCAGAAACAGGTACAGCAAACACTTATAAATGCTATAAATCAGCTATTATAGCTTACACAGAAGAATTGCTACAAATACAGTCAAAAAGTAACAAACAAGGATTCCAAGTGCAATATTAAGTTAAATGCAGTAAAAACAGTTTCAATGTAACAGAAAGGCAGGCGAAATACAGTCGCTAGGTATTCAGATGTGGAAAGCAACAGAAAATATACTTAGTATCAAGAAAAGTCGCTTATTCAGCTCTCTGTAGCCTGGATTACTCTGCTGGCCCACGTGGAGTCTGTGCTGAGTAGGTACAAGCTGGAAAACGTGCGTGTAGCGCGTTTTATACCAGGGGGCTGGAAAAAGCTAGAAACTGGCCCAAAACGACCAATAAACTACCAGTTACCGGCTGAAGCCTCACAAAACTGGACAAAGGCAGCTCAATGCTTCCCACTCCCACTGGTAAGCAAGGTAACTTCCTCTCCCCCAAATAAGGCAAGGAAACAGTACACAGGAACTACAACCAAAGCCCAGGAGTCAGCAACTCTGAAACTGGACTAAACTACCTCAGTAAAGCGGGAAAAACAAGAGATATATTTTTTTCGTTTTTTTTTTCTTTTTAAAAATAGGCAGAAACAGGTACAGCAAACACTTATAAATTCTATAAATCAGCTATTATAGCTTACACAGAAGAATTGCTACAAATACAGTCAAAAAGTAACAAACAAGGATTCCAAGTGCAATATTAAGTTAAATGCAGTAAAAACAGTTTCAATGTAACAGAAAGGCAGGCGAAATACAGTCGCTAGGTATTCAGATGTGGAAAGCAACAGAAAATATACTTAGTATCAAGAAAAGTCGCTTATTCAGCTCTCTGTAGCCTGGATTACTCTGCTGGCCCACGTGGAGTCCATGCTGAGTAGGTACCTATGACTATGACCTGGTTCTCAGCATCAGTGAAGGGGGTCTAGGAGAATTGACATGCCTGGGTGGCATACTCCTAAGTGTCCTAGAAGACAACAGAAAGACAATAGACATATATATCACATAAGTAAGGATTACTTGTTTCTAGATAAAACACTAAATATAGCCTGCTAATATTACCCATGTAGAAACATACAACAGTCTACTGATGTGAAATATGAATAACAGGCATTATGCAAAACAAGGAGAGTAACAGAAGCAACATATCCTTGTTTTTGCCATTGCAATAGCTCACTTTTGCTCCCCCCACCCACAAAAGAATAGACTGTCCTTGTTTGTGTCATAACAGTAACTCACCTTTGCCTCCTCCCAAAAAACAGGAAAATGACACATTTTGCTAACAAATCATCTCTGAAATGCTAAAATTTGTATCAAAGGAGCTGTTCCTGAAACATTTGTACATATTTATCACAATGCATTACATTTCCATGTATTGGTAATCTTGTATACCTCTGAAATGGCATAGCAAACATGTCCATACCATCTGTGAACTTCTAAGTAATGTATATAGATAAAAGTGTAAGATACTTTTCTTTTTCTTAAATACATTCCAGCATATGAAGTATGTAGCTGAACAAATAGAAGCATGCCTTCTGAAGTTTGATACTCCTCTGTGCAGATATATCCCAAAGTAATGACATATCTTCACTCTTCTCCACATAACAAGTCTTTTCCCCACCATTTTGCATAGCTACACAGTTGCCTTTTTATATGGTGTAGATTCAGGACTGTCAGCACAGTGAAGATGCAAATAAGGTGTGAACTCATTAGAACTGCTGAATCCCAAAAAATTTGGATCCGTGTAGGGATGTAAACATAGTGTAACCACTCCCTTAGTGTTTGCTTTTAATGGATTGCAACTGTGACTTAATGTTTGGTACAAGGAAAACACAACAGCACTGCAGGCTGCCTTACTTCCAGTGGGTGTGTCAGGTCACATCTACAAAATGTTAGATGTAAGGATGGAAATGTAAGTAAGCAGCAAACAAGTCGCAGGTTGTGTTCCTCCACATCCTTCATTTTTTGGCACATGCATATGAAATTATTTCCACTTAATGTCCTCACATATTTAAGGCCAATGATATTTTAGAATGACTTACACACTGCATGTCTCAGATTGCTGCTCAGATATGAAGAATGGCCAACAAACACAGAAATGTAAGACAGACCTCTATATTTGCAAGCAATAATCATGACATGTTGTGTGATCACTAGGTGCACTACATCCAAAACTGCTAAATGTACAAATAATACTTGTATTGCTTGATATCACTGTAGATGCTGCTGTGGTTAGTTGGGCCTTGCTGCAAAGCTATTTGTGTGGCAAAGAAGGACAAAGTACCCATCTTATGTCCTGAAGGTGCACTGGAGAGAGAGTTCAAAACCAGACCTATGTAGTAATATCTCATGTGTACTAACATTTCTATTATGTATGCCATATGTTGCTTTTCCTTATTTCAACTACCTCTCCCTTTTCTTTCTTTTTTTTTTTTTGTTGGCCAGTGTTTGCATAATGCATCACTTAGAGCAAGTATGGGAGATGAAGACAAATAAATGTCAAGTTTGGCTGTGCTTATCTTGTTTGCACAAAGCACATCACTGCGCAAACTGGACAACTGTCCAGACAGGACCCAGACAGCCAAAAATAGAAACCAGATGCATTCAATTAATACTATTGGGCATCATGCAGACGCAATAAGTGATGCTGTGCTGTGGATAACAGTGATACCTTAAGAATGCTTAGTAAAATAAAGAATGCAATTTAACTAGTCCTGTGGCAACAGGTTTTAAGTATAATGCTGGAGTACACATGATCTTGGGTTCTAGTATGGGATGTGCAACCTGTATTATACTGTTGTGACATTGCAGTTTATAGCAACAAACTGCAACATAGGTAAGTGTTTTCTTAACCTTCTTGTGGCAACAGGTGTAAGTGTACTACTGCCATCCACATGGTCTTGGATTTGAATACAGCATGTTCCATGCACTTTTACTGTTCCACTTCCCATCATAGTCACTCTCAGTTATAACACTTGACATGCTGTAGTAGATATTAATTATATGTACATGGACTGAGACACTAGTATTGTGTCAGTTATGTATTCATTTATCTATGTATTATTGCATTTATTCTCAAGTGTATGACTGTGGGTATATTGTGCATTATATTCCTGTAAGTATAGTTCTGCTATCAGGACTGCCATTGCCTTCATATTTATCTAACACATATACACAACTGCCTGTACATCCAATAATCTTGAATTTGCTTTGCTTGCTACTGCTGCACTCCACTTACTATTACACAAACACTGTGCTCAAATGTGCACAGTGCCAAGCAAAGGTCAAGAAAATAGAGTCAAATAATTGTATTAATACATTGTATGTCACATATGAAAGTACTAATCTTATCTCCTTTTTTCTCTCATGCCAACCATTATCTCTTTTTCTTTATTTTATTTTTTATTTCATTTTATTTTTTTAATTTTTTTTTATTTTTGTTGTATTTTATTATATGTCATCAAAATATGTGTATGTCTTCCATGCGTACCACATCAATAAATGCTCCACAGCAGAGGGGGGTAGGCCTGCTCCACAGCAGAGGGGGGTAGGCCTGCCCCACAGAATCTGCCTGCCTCCCCTCCATTGGCTTCAGCACTATTGCCCAGCACATCTAAGAGCCAACCTGGCAGTATCCCCTCTGTTGCCCCTCCACTTAATGTCCCCCCTCAGGTAGTTCTGCTCTGATAGCTGGTCCTGTGGTTCCCCCTGGGAGCAGTAGCAGAGATGGTGATTTTATCATCCACCGCAATGCATGGATGGTGTGCAAGGTTGTGCACTACACTGTTGGTGCATGCCTACACCGTCTGAAGAGGTTGTTCTCCCTCATTTTATGCACTAGTAGTGGGAGGAGAAGGTAACGTCAAGTACTCCAACCAGTCACGGAATGAGGTGACAGTGATGATAGTCTAGTGGGTGAGGACTCAATTCTTATTGTCCCCCAGCTATATTACCATGGGTTCTGGATGTCCCCACCCTTACCCCAATCATGTTGTCCCCCAACCTTTTGTGTCCATCACGAAACCTGTCTCTTCTTGATTGTCTTGCTTGTCTGCAATTGCTTTCTCATCTTCCGAACTTACTGGACCCATACCTACCTACATCCCTTCCCCAACATTGTTCTCTTTCAAGAAAAAAAAATGGGCACCTGGCCCACACAAAAAAAAAAAAAAATTGCCCCATACATGTCTCCATTTTGCACAATAATCAGACCAATAGGTATATGACCTACGTTCTGGGGTAGAGGATAAGTGGTATTTCCACCAGTTATGTGGTCACAGTGCTGACTACTCCCTTGAATGTAACACAACTACTGGGTATGTGAAGGACATGCACATCAGAGGCCACAATAACTTCATGGTTCCCAGCCTTCATCACACCACTAACTGTGTACAATACACCCTTATTCATGTACCTCCCTAAACATCTTCTAGTGATGTGTAACTGAAGTGTAAAACCTTTTCACAGTACACTGTCACACAGCTTATTGGCCATACCTAGGTATTCTTTCTTTTGGAATATACATGACTGCCTGATGGTGCGGAACACCAATCAAGTTGTTATACCAGATGCATGTGTGCTGCCTGTTCTGCTCATGAACACACTACATACATAGGTGTTTGACAAAATTAATGGCATGTAACTCTTCCATGACAGTATGGATTGTGCCATTTATATACATGTGTGTATATAGATTATATATATATATATATATATATATATATATATATATATATATATATATATATATTTATATATATATATATATATATATATATATATATATATATATATATATATATATATATAGATGCCATGCACACAAGGCAACTAACCTGTATTGCCCATAATATCACCCGAAGGTATAGCAGTGTCCCTCCTAACACCTTCTGCAGATATTACAGTGCAAGGACAGTGTGCGTGGTTACCCTCATAGTGTGGTTGTATCATAATAGTTGTTCAATTGTATGCATGCAGACTCATCTATTATTACTCCAAATCACATATGTTAATGTCAGAGGCCTCTGATTAGTGGTGGTATTATTCTTATATTGTCCATGATTGTGATTGGTTCTTGCAATGTTTTCCATGATTCTTTACCTATGACCACTTTGCTGGAGACCTCTGCTGTGATTACACTCATATTCAGGCAAATCAGTTTGCACAGCTTCATAGTATGCACCCTACCCCAATTGTATGTCACATCCCTGATAGATGTCCTCTACATTATTCATGTAAGGATGCTTATCTCACACAGGCATCTTCCCCATTGTTATGTCACCTTGTGTGACAGTCAAAGACAACATAGTTTTAATGTACAGTCCATGCTGTACCATATAGATATGTGCTTGGTGTTGGTGCTACAACCATCTTCCATTGACATGCCCTCATCTGCTGTACATGAGGGAGTTTCACCTGTCCACTTTCCCTGTGTTCATTCCTATGATTCAGCTTTGTTTCCCTATTCAATACACATATTTCCCTGCATGATCATTTTATTTGGCAGTCCATGTCTTGTTACAGGTCATTAACACAGCTTCAGTACAGAATGGCAGGAATGGGATTTCATGATACTCTGCACTGTAGATACACTGTCCTGTACTGTGTTTGGACCATATGCTTCACATTCATACCTCTCAAATGTCCAGATATTCCCAGGATGTCCAGATGTTTTCCTTATCAAATTTGTGGCTTTCTGCCATATCACTGGGATGATCTCTGCACTGATGTGACTCAATATTACATACATTTGAGTACATGCTCTCAGTTTTCCTGATTTGAATGTCCAGATTTTGTCTCAGATTTGTGATTGTTGTTTTCTGGCAAATCATTGGCATGTCATTGTGGAGTGAAGTCAGAAATTGATGATTGACATTTGAGTTTCAAACTTTATGCTCTTTAGGCAGTTCAAGTTAATGTACAACATATATACTCTATCAACTTTCTAAGCAGAAAATAAGGGATTAACTTGGTAATATGCACAAGTGTAGAAAGATTGCTGTTAAGCAACTTTTTTTTTTATAGTAACACTCGAACACAAACACTTTTAGCACAGTGATTCAGGCAACAAAAAGCTTAGGGAGCCTATAACAAGGAAGGTAACGAGATCCTGTAGAAGTATTAGAAATATTTTGGAAATTCTATGAAGGTCTGTATAAAGCAGAGAAATATGTAAATCAAGAAAAGATACAAATGGAAATGTTTATGGAAGAATTAAATATGCCAAAGTTACAGCTAGATGAGGCTATATTACTAATGGTTAGGATAGGAGAAGATGAGATAAAAATTGTGTTGTATAACCAATCTTCAAGAAAGTTCCCAGGAATAGATGGTATTCCTGTGGAAGTTTGGAAGCTAGGAGAGAAAAAAAAGAAAAAAAATCTGGAAAACAGTATTTTAAGAGGGGGGAGAAACCAATATCTTGGAAGAAAGCAGTAGTAGCTGTAATGCATAAAGAGGGTAAAGATCCATAGGACCCAGTTTCACACGGGCCCATTTCAATACTAAACCATGATTATAAAGCGTTCATGTCTATAATGGCTAAAAGAATGGGAAAAGCAATGTCAAAATTGATAGATAAGGATCAATATGGCTTTGTGGAGGGGAGGCAAACATTTGACAACATTAACAGAATATTGATGATCTAGATGGAAGCAGAATGTAAGAAAATGCCACTGTTGTCAGTAGGTCTTGATGCAGAGAAAGCATTTGACAGAGTAAGCTGGCACTTTATGAGCAGGGCAATGGGAGCATTTGCATTTCCTGAAAAAAATTATAAGTTTGATTAGGAGGATATATGAGGGATCGGAGACAAAAATTAAAGTGGGTGGGGTCCTTTCTGATCATTTCTGCTTGAGCAGAGGAACCAGGCTGGGGTTCCCTCTTTCCCCTTTATTACATTATATTTAGAACCATTGGGAAAGAAAACAAGGGACTCAGAAATTCAAAGATATAATTGGTATGGTAGTCAAGAAAAGCTGGCTCTGTTTGCAGACAATATTATTTTATACCTGACAAAACCAGAAGGAGACATTACAGTGTTGTGAAACAGTTTGAGAAAGTGTCAAATTTGTTTGGGATACAAAATTAATGAAGCTAAAAAGCAAACGGAATAGTGGTAAATTATGTGCCCACACAAACTGATTCAGCAATATCCTTATTTATGGGGAACATGATACAATTAAGTATTTAGAAGCATAGATTAAAAAAAAATTATTCTGGTATGGCAGCTACGGATATGTGGGAAGAGACTAAGAAAAGATAATACAAAAACAGAAAATGAAAGCTTTGTTATATGAATATTGATAGTAAGATACAAGCAGTCAAAAGTTCTTTAGTCCCTTTAGTCTTATACACGTCAGGCATATTTTTATCGACCAGAGTTGTGTTTACCAATTAATAAAGAACTGAAGGACTTTGTCAGGGAGGTAAAGGTGGCAACAGCCAAGTGGGACAAGATAATTCTTCCAGAAGAATGGAGCAAATTTGGATTACCCAATTCAAAAGGGTATTTCAGAGCTACACAGATAAGGCACCTATAGACAGCACAAGCAGAAAACTATAATTTAAAGTGAAAAGAGATTATGTTAAACAGGGCAGAAGTTCATGAAACAAGGAGAGACTATGATTTTAGATGTAAGCCTTTAAGGATAATAAATATAATCATGCAGAATGTTATATCCATAAAGTAGCAGAACATATTCTAAGAACTAAGCAAATGCAGGAATGGAGAAAGGAGATTCTGCCAATAGGGATGACTGCAATTAGGGATATAGACAATAGGCAAGACAGGGCTGGAACTTATTGGAGAAAACTGGCAAGGAAACCAAGGTATTGTGAGCAAATACCTACTGAGTGAAAGATGATAGAATGGGAAGATGCCAAGAATTTATTTGCACTGCAGGTTAGAGATTGCCTTCCCTATCAAAGATTGATATCAGAGTATAGACAAAGAGAAATAAATGGGGGATCCTAAATGAAAGACCAGCACTGACATGATCATGGGGAGAATTTCCTTTCTCCCATCCAATCATCAAGGTACCTTTTTAAGAGGGCCAAGGAGGCACTCTGCTTGACATGTATGGGCAATCTATTCCAGAGTCTGGGGAGTCTCTGGGTCAGGGATGTATCCCTCCAGCATGTTTTCTTTATTGTGATGACAAGGTTTAGATCCCTGGAGCGTGTGGCTCTGAGGGATTGGGATTAAACTGAATTCAATTGATTACATCCATTTCCTATTTATGAAATAAGTTCATAGATTAGTACTAAGCTAACTGCCCTTGCGAGCCATTTTAAGCCTAGCCAATTATCCCTTGTGAGACTCAAACCCCACACCTTGTGTCTGTAAGGCAAACACTTTAACCATTAGGCCACCCTCCCAACCTTGGAGATGTTTACATAGATATTTTTATACCCTGAGTAGACTCCAGAATATTTTTCTTCCGGTAGATAGCAAATGTTGGAGGTGTGGCGGAGAAGAAAGTGGTAATTGCTAACATATTTTCTGGGATGCAGTGAGTTGGTGGACTTTAAGGATTCCCAGTGGGATGCACTGTTGGAGATGCTGGGTGGGCAGATTGGTGTGACGAGGAAGATGATTTTTCTGAGCTATGATACAGAATCGGAATTGCCTATACATTGTAAGGCCTTGCTGCCTCTAGTTATGATGGCTGCCAAAAATAGCAATTACTAGAAAATGGAAATTAAAATCTAAACCAACTGTATTAGAAGTAGCGAATATACTAACAGGGATAAAACAACTGAAAGTGAGATCTTCAGAAAAGGTAGGAACAAACTACAGAGGAAAAAATGGGAATTGTGGGAACAATACATACAGGGGAGGAATGAGGTCAAAATAAAGACAGGACATAAATGTAATATTTGACTGAAAACAATTGGGTAAATTATAAGTGATGTATAATTTTTAATTGGAAGTGTGTCAGTATGGTTTATGATTTAAAATGCATGCAACTATGATTGTGTAGGTGTGGTTAGTTTTCATTTATTTAAATGTATGATTACTTATGTCATAAGTGATGGTTTACTAAAGATGTTTCTTGTTTAAAAAAAGTGGCAGGAATTGAATAATTTATGTAATGCTGTTTAGGTTATATTAAATATACCGATATATGCGAAGCATAATACTTGTTAATTTTAACAATACAGTTTGATTACATTTATATAAATGTAAATGTGCCTATGTCACAAACAATAATTCAATAAAGGTGTTTAATGCTGCACTTCCATTTGGAAGTGCAGTATTAAATATCTGTCCGTATTTTTGGTTCTCGTTATGTATGCTTTTGTCCCCGTATCATGCTCAAAGGTGATGGCAGGTATGTTTGAGTTTCATTCTACCACATGTTTATGTGACATCTATGGCAATTGTGTCCTTATTTCTGGTTAAATGTCCCTGCATTATGTTGGCCTTTGTGGAGATATGCTGAACTACCAGATTCACAGTGATCTGTTTAGCCCTGTTGATCATTGTGACCTTCTGCTCAAATCTGCAAACTGCAGGTGCTCTGTTTTACAAGGAATTTATATCCACAGTTACTTACATGTTTTCCACAAAATGTATCTTGGGAGTGCTACACCTCATTAATATGCATTTCTCACTGCCGTTCACCATATTGCTGAAGAAGCCTACATGGAGTTTACTGAATCTCGTCTCTCAAGCCTGACCAAATGGTGGTTAGGAAACCATTTGCCTTGCAGATCACATATCAAAAAGTATTTCTTCCAGATCAAAAGAAGTTTTCACCTTGTAGAAATCCACATTAATTAGACCCATCATCAAGTACAATGTTCCATTGGGGATGTACCCTACTAAACTTAAGCAACTGGAAAAATCCTGCAGGTTTGTGACTAAAAACATCTTAGCTACTAAAAAAGATCTTTTTACTCAGTGACATATAAACTCATTAGGGACAATCTGTACCTTGTATAAAGGGCTATAAGGGATCCAGAAGTCAAACAGTCCAGCTAATTCTAAGGCCAGAGATCTATATTTACTCCAGTAAATAAATAAGACAAGGTGGAGGGATACATTTGTTATGCACTGGTTGATTTCTTTGAAACAGTCACCAAGGCCATTGACGAGGGGAAGGTGGTCCACACAGCCTACCGGGACCTCGCAAAAGCCTTTGATACAATATCCCACTCGGGCATTATAGATAAGCTCACCAGCTTAAATATAAACCCCTATGTCACTAGATGGGTTGCAAACTGGCTCAAGGACAGAACCCACATGGTTAGAATTGCTGGAGCCATGTCAGACTCCAAACCAGTTACAAGTGGCGTCCCACAAGGCTCAGTCCTGGGACCTCTCTTGTTCGGTATATATTTCTCGGAGGTACAGGCCAACACGGAAGGACTGTGGCTGACCAAGTTCGCAGATGACTGCAAACTGGGCACCATAATCGACTCTCCATCCCACACAAGCATCCTCCAAAGGGCCTCATAGAAACAGACAACTGGTGCTAGAGCCATGGCCTCAAGCTAAACATCAAAAAGTGTATAGTCATCCCTTTTGGCAAAAACAAAGTGCCCACAAATTACATAGGTGGTAATCCATTAAGTATAGAAGACATAATTAGGGACCTGGGGACCCAAGTTGATAGCAATCTCTCATTTGACAACCACGTGGCCAAAGTGGTTAGAAAAACATTTTATATAGCCCACCTAATCATGAAGGGATTCACATCTAGATCAGGGGAGGTCATCGTGCCTCTTTACTCATCCCTCATCAGGCCCATAATTGAGTACAATGCCCCTTTTGGGATGTACCTTACAAACATCTGCAGCAACTGGAAAGACCCCAGAAGTATCTCACCAAGAGGATCAAAGGGCTCAAACAGATGCCATATGCTGCCCCGTTAAAGAAACTCCAGCTCTACTCAATGGCATACCACCTGCTCAGAGGCGATCTGTGCCTGACGTATAAAGCCATGTCCAACCCGGAATTAATAGACATGCTGCACCTCAGAAAATTCAAATCCCATCGAGCTACGCACTCGAAAGACTTGAACCTCAGCAGTGAAATGAATAGGACATGCTGGAGGGACAGATTCATAACCCAGAGGCTCCCTTCACTCTGGAATAAAATCCCAGTCCAGGTTAGGCAGAGTCCCTCATTGACTCTCTTCAAGAGGAATCTAGATGAGTGGATGGAAGATCGTAGGTTTACCCCGGGTATCACTTCTATGTCACTGTTAGACAGAGGCACAGTATACTAACCTCGAAAAAGGGCATAGCAAAATTAATTTAAAATGGGTGGCGAAAGCCAAACACACTCTGGCTAGGCTTATAAATGCCCTAGGGCAGATAGCCTAGTATGAACCTATGAACCTATATATATATTCCTGGAACATATTCAATACAAAAAGAGAGAAAAGACCTAATGAGATTATGAAAGAAAGTCTCCAATATATATTGGAAAAAGGGAACAAACAAATCCTATGCTAGGGAAGAAAAACATTAATGAGAATATTCAGTGGAGGTACTGGATAACAGAAGGCTTCTAAGTGAATGAAAGAAGATAGAATTTATGCAATATTATCTGGAATGATAATCTACAAACCTGGGAAGCGTAGCTGGTGTAATAAATAAGGGATATGAAAGGGAGAAAGAAGGTGTGAAAATAAATAGAAAGGAAAGTTAGGAACATTAAAAAAAGATACTGTGAGAGGTATATGAAGCAAAAGGAAGAGAATATTAATTATATTTAGGCATGATGGGTAAATGGAAATAATGTTAGATAAGTGAAATGAGATGGAAAACATGTTAA
>NC_056725.1:1447764617-1447862117 GCF_019279795.1 Protopterus annectens | reverse complement strand
AACATCATTTTTTTTCAAAAAATGCATGTCCATGCAACACCTACTGTTCTGTGAAATGTTTTAAGTGAATTAGATAGAATCTTGCTACCTCCATTTTCCTAATGTATGACTTTGCTCATACCTCTTGACCAGAGGGTACTCCCAGGTTGCCCTTGAAAAGGGACATTTTGCCAGTGGGTTTATCTGGTTAGCATTTAGATAAAATAAAATAAATGATATTTAAAATATTTCCCTTTGAGGCATTTGTTCCTCTGTTATGTTTAGCTTTGTCCATAATTCCTAAGCAAAGAAGTTGGGAGGTGTTTTTGTCTGTTTATACTATGATTTGTGTCATTCTGTCAAATTACTCTAGATTACATTCTCCAAATAATGACAGGCATCTGAATTTCAAAATTAGTATCCTTCAGAAAATTCTTGCTAATGCTTGCTTGTTGTTCTAGCAACATTCTAATTGTATAAGAGGGACATTTATTCTTTTTCCAAACCTTTTGTCTTTGTTTCAGATTCTTCAGCTAAGAAGTTGAAAGGGCAGATGAGAACTAAAGTAGGTTACACTGCATGATTTTGGCAGCAGCAAACTGAGATAATAGTTATGGCCACTGTTTATGGAGTCATTCATTCACTTGATCTCAAGCAGATATTGTGGATATACGGTTATATGCATTTGTGCATGTGTAACTATCTGTGGGTCTGTCTGTCTGTGCAGAGGTTATAATTCTCAAGGGACCCTGATTTTTTTCCATCATGCTCGTGGTCTGTTCCTTGTGCAGTTTGTGACTTTCTGATAAACAGCTGTGAATTGCAGTCACTAATGACAAACTTGTAATATTCAGACTTAATACCCTTCAGAAAATACTTAGATTACAAATCTTAGTATGATTTCTTTGATCTGCCATGAACACATGCACACACACTCACACACATACATAGGTGCATAGGTAGGTACTAAGCTATTGGCCCTAGGGCCTATATAAGCCTAGCCAGAAATGTACCCTGGCTTTCACCACCCAAGAAAATAATTTTCCTCTGCCTCTGTCGAGCAGAGCCACAGAAGTGATCCCTGGGGTGAATTTCCCATTTCCCATCTAATCATCAAGATTTTTCAAGAAGAGTGCTAATGAGGAGCTCTGTTTGATATAGATAGGTAGTCTGTTCCAGAGTATGGGAAGTCTCTGGGACAGGAATCTATCCCTCCAGCATGTTCTGTTTATTGTGGTGACAAGGTTTAGGTCCCTAGAGCGTGTAGCTCAGAGGGATTGGGATTTCTTTAAGTGGAGCATGTCCAACAGCTCTGGATTTGACATAGCTTTGTATGTTAGGCAGAGATCGCATCTGAGTAGGTGACATATGACAGAGTAAAGCTGGAGTTTTTTTAGATGGTCTGCATAGGGCATCTGTTTGAGGCCAGTAATCTTCTTTGTGAGGTATTTCTGTGGCCTTTCCAGTTGTTATAGATGTCTTGTTAGGTACATACCAAAAGGGGCATTGTACTCTATAATGGGCCTAATGAGTGATGAGTAGAGGGGAACAATGACCTCTTTTTTTCTGGATGAGAAACCTTTTGTGATGAGGTGAGCCACATAGAAGGATTTCATGACCACTGTGGCGATGTGATTATCAAAGGAATAACTACTGTCCACCTGTGTCCCAAAGTTTCTTATCACATTTTTGGCATTATGTAGACTGCCAGCTACATGGTAGTTCATGGGTACAGAGGTTTTACCAAAGGGGATGACAATACACTTTTTGGCATTGAGCTTTGACACCAGGTATCTGTCTCAGTGAGGCCCTTTTGTAGTATGTCCACATCGTTAGGAGTTTCGCTTATGGCTCCTAGTTTGCAGTCATCTGCAAACTTTGTTAGCCAAAGATCTTCTGTGTTAGACTGCACTTCAGAGAAGTAGATACCAAACAGGAGAGGACCCAGGACTGAACCCTGTGGTACTCCACTTGTCACTGGTCTGAAGTCGGATTTGGAGTCCGCTACTTTCACAGTGTGGGTTCTGTCTGTGAGCCAGTTGGCAACTCATCTTGTAACATAGTGATTTATACCTAGTTTACTGAGCTTATCTATAATTCCAGAATGGAAGATGGTGTGAAAGCCTTGGTGAGATCTAGATAAGCTGTGTGAACCACTTTAGCCTCATCTATGGCTTTGGTGACTGCTTCAAACAAGTCAATCAGGTTTAGGAGACATGATCTACCTTTTACAAATCCGAAGTGGGTAGGGTCGAGATTCTGGAGATTACCAATGTCTTTGTTTATGAGTTCCATGATGATATGTTCCATGGCCTTGCAGACCAGGCTCATTAGGCTAATGGGGCGGTAGTGTCCGGGGTCCATCTTGGCTCCCCCTTTGTGGAGTGGGATAACCGTCGCGGTGCACTATTCAGTGGACACAAAGTCTAAAGTGAGGCTATGACTGAACATGGTACTTATACACACACTCACACACATGCACACACACACACACACACACACACACACACACACACACACACACACACACACACACACACACGCACACATGCACGCACACACACACACACACACACACACACACACACACACACACACACACACACACACACACACACACACACTACACTGACATGCTTGTTTAGGTATGTATGTATGCATGTATTTATGTATATATATATATATATATATATATATATATATATATATATATACCTGTGTGCATGTTATATATACACTCTCATATTTATTACTTTATTTTGATTTTGCTGTCTGTTCTTAAAATAACTTAATTGCATTTATTCTGCTGCATTTATTACTGCTTGTTAGTAGCCTGAATAAATTGTAACTGTTATTCTAAGCCTTTGCTTTAAGCACTTGGGCTTCAGACCAGTTGTTTTTACATTAAGAAGGTTTGTGGTCTGCACTGTTGTAGCAGGAAAGGTAGCTTACATCTTTCTAAGTTGGGAGTTGCTGATTGAAGGCTTACTGTCTGTTATTCCAAAAGTATATTAGTTCTGGTTTAAGCACTTGGGCTTCAGACCAGTTATTTTACATTAAGAAGGTGTGGTCTTGCACTCTTGTGGGAGGAGAGGGTAGATTCTGCCCTTCTGAGCTGGGAGTTTCTGTTTAAAGGCTTAATGTGCCTGCTTATTTGAACTGCTTCTTTCTGAAATTGGTACACCTTGTTTGCTGTAGCATAGACTAGATTCAGACCTGCTGAATCTAGCTTTGTGTGTATAACTTGAGTACTAATCCAGGCCACCTTTTTTTGGAGAAGGTTACCCTGCACCCTAGTGGCAGGAGTGTGCAGTTAGAACTTGTATGATCGAAGACTGCTGGAATGGGGTTCAGTTTTTAGCTTTTTATTGGTTAATTGGTTAAGTTGTTTAAATCAGTTTGCTCATTTGCTACTTTTATATTAAATATATATATATGTATACACTTTATGCATCACCGCTTAGCTAGGGTTAAACTATTCCCGGCACCATAAAGTCTTCTCTTCAAATTTTCCCTTAGAACTAGCCATTTTTTTAAATTTTAGCACAGAATCTGTTTCTTTTAGCTCAGCACTTATTCAGGACTCATTGTAAGTACTAAATAAGCTGCAAATTACTACAGCACTCAACTTTCCTCACTTGTCTAGAGGAAAACAGTTTTTAGTGCTCGATAAATAAGCACCTATCCAGGCATGTCTAAGGGTCAGCTCCCAGTGTTTTCTCCTGTCTATCTGATGAATCTGCGTATCTTGGGGCAATGCAACAATTGCCTCATGTACACAGACAACTCTCTCCTCTTACCACCCAACACTACAACCTGTGAGAGATGCACTTATATAGCCAAACTGGAAGCAAAGCTCTCTTCACCCACGACAGGACTAGACAGTCAAGAGGAGGGTGGGGTGTGTATGAGTGGTGGCCTGGGGTGGTGCACACTTGTGGTGTGCCTGGTTGTCAGGGGCTACAGAGTAAAAAGAAAAAATTAATTTAAGCCGGGCCTCCATGGTTCATTCTTTCCTTCATGGCAGTCAACGGTATTTTGAGGAGGTCCTGCTGTTGCTGTGGCCATCAGCGGATGATTCTCCTCTCAGTTTTGTTGGTGTTGAGAAGCGTGATAGGGATGTGAGGAAGGTATATTGCGAGGCATTGTTGGGAGTAGTGGGGTTGAAAAAGTTAGCTGCTTGTGTTGTTCGTGGGCTTGGAGATGCCTGGGAGTGTGGACCGCTGAGCTTAAGCATGTTGCACTCCTGTGTTTCTCCATCTACCTCAGTATCTCTGCTTCTTTGATTGTTTGGGTGGAGAGAAGAGTCATTAGTATGGCAGCAGTTATATATTTAAATTAAGTTCCCTTGTCAAAAAAAAAAAAGAGAGAGAACTTTTGTTTTGGCTTCTTTCAGTGGTGGTTGAAGGCTGGAGGAAGGAGTGGTTGCTGTTTTCATGGGCTGGGAGTTCCGCGGGGAAGGAGGTTGCCACGGCGTATGCAAGATGTGATGTTATAAAAAAAGGAAAAAAAAAGAAATTTGAGTGAATAAATTGGGGGGCCGTCTTCCCACGTTGAGTTTTCCAAGGGCACTTTATGGAGGTTAGGGTCGTTTGCCTTGGCTGTTGTATCGGTTCTGTTGTTGTGCTTGTCTTGGGGGTGGGGCTGGTGTGGAGCCCTCAGATTGTGGATGAACGTATTTTTAATTGGTGTTGCTGATTGGGGGTCAGGTCGTTGTTGGGTAGTTTTGTGAGAGATTTCAGGTGGTGTTTCATGGGCTTCCTGGAGCCTTCCTGGCTGGCATTTCCTTGCTGATCTTCTTGGACATTGACTAAGGAGGGTATATGTATGGTTCAGAGTTTGTAATAAATAATGAATGGTAAAGAGAGGAAGTCAAATCCAGCAGAGCAACCTATACATTTTATGATGTGTTGATGTTATTTAAAGTCAGCTTAGTTTGGTTATGACAGCATATTTTCATCAACAACTTTTTGATGTTATAACACTGGCATAAAAGTTGCTAATATATATATAAATATATATATATATATATATATATATATATATATATAGGTTTTTTTTTTTTTTTTGTCAAGAAATGCTTGCAAATATGTGTTGGTTGGGCAGCAGAGTGGTTGGCCGCTGGTGCGTGGATGGTGAGGTATGCACGTCCATTTAGAATTGGTGGATGGATGTAGACTGGCTTGCACTTTCTGCTGACAGAGTGGATGTGACTTAATATGATCAAGGATGTATTCAGAAATAAAAAAAAAGAAATGCTGCCTCATTGTGGCTGTTTCTGTTGTTGTTTCAGGTGGATGGAGGAATCATCAGTATGGCAGCAGTTGTGTGGATTTTGGTTGTTTCTGCTTCTCTCAGTAGTACTTTGGGGTTTCGAAGGAGCCGTGATGGCCATTTTCATGGGTTGCTAGTTCCATGGGGGAAGAGGTTGCTACTGCGCATGTTTAATAAAAAAAAAAAAAAGAAGGCAAGGGGGAGGGCAGGAGGCGCAAATGCTTACAGAAGTGCAGGTGTTGCCTCAGATTTACATCGAGGACCTAAAGGATACACTGTTTACTTTGTTACTCATTATGAAAGGCAACGTCTTCATTTATATGTGGGAAATCAGCTGCATTTATCCATTGGCAGGCAAACAGTAATGAAGATTTGTGCCAATTAGTAAAGGTTTGCGCAGTTTCTATCCTTTACTATTGCCATCTGTTATACTGTATAGGTGGCTGTTAAAATCTATCATCACTTTAGAAATCTGCATATGTAATTATATGTGATTTGATATGTTGCTGTAAGACATGTAGTGGATAATCATTGCTAAAGGAAATAGCAAACAATGGATGCCATATTAAAAAAAACAAAAAAAAAAAAACTATTTGCTAAGGGAATTAGGCTATTCTTGCTACTTTCAGAAAAGTGGCTTTGCTGTAGCTCCCCATACTAACATTCATTACACAAGTCTTTTGTTAACATGCTATTGTTAAATCATGCATGCTACTGTTAAATCATGCATGATAGTTTTGATTAAAAAAAAAAAATCAAGATTTTAATGACAGCAAGAAAGATGCTGGTGACACACTCTGAGCAGCTATATGCATTGTAGTTAGACTGCAAAACATGTCACATTTTAATTTACTGTAAGTAAGGCTAAATACACCTGTGATTGAGCTGACTCATTGCCCGTTTTGTCTGGGCTAAGAGGTTGAGGTATATGTGTGTTAAGAGATTTTGTCGTTGCTTGCAAGCAAACGGGGAACAAATAGACAGAATGTGGTACACCTCCTAAGGGCCTAGTATGGTGTATTAACAGCCTTAACTGAGGAGGTTAAACAAGTTTAAAAAAAAAAAAAAAAAAGTAGGAAGTGAGTGCTAAGTTATAATTACATTTGGCAGAGGGGGGAATATTGTAGTGGGTCCCCTTGATGGCACGGTAAGCTACAATTTGTTCTACATTATATTGGTTAGGTATGGACCTCCTGCATCTCCACGAAACATACAGCACTGGATTTACTCATTTTAAAGACTTAAAGCTTGCCTGTGATATAAATAGGAACTGCTGGAGGGATAGGTATATATCCCTGAGAGACTACTCCATCTGTGAAACAGGCTCCCCATTCATGTGAAGCACAGTTGTCCTTGAAGAGGTCTTGGAATGTGTTATTTGGAATGTGTGTTATGTATTTCCGATGTTTTACATGTCCTTTTCTTTCTTGCAGGAGTACCAGGGGTGATGATACACAGTGAATTCGAAGATGATGGAAGCAGTGGCGAGCAAAGATACTACACATCCTGAACAAATATGTTATGAGTGAGAAACAAATCTGTAATGACTCGTGGACTTTTTTATCAAATATTAATGGTCTTGAATTTTCTGACTGTAACTTTTTAACAGTAGACGTAAAAGATCTATATTTTTCTATACCCGAAACAATTGGCATTGAATGGGTGAAAGATGTTTTTCGTACTAGAAAAGCACCTGAATCAGAGATTTCCTTGACAGAAGAACTGCTTGATTTGATCTTGAGTTTTAATTTTATCACATTCAATGGTAAATACTATTTACAAAAAAAATTGGTGTGGCAATGTGTTCTCCATGTGGTGCCAGTTTTGCCAACCTTGTCATGGCCCACTGGGAACAAGAGTATATATTTGACATGGCCCATATATCACACCAAATTAAATTTTATACATGCTATTTGGATGACATATTTATGTTAATTCTGGGGAATGAAACTGATGGTAAACGGTTTCTTATTTTAACAGTACAACTGACTTTTTATCTTTTACTCATGTTTTGCATCATAGTCAGATATCCTATTTGGATGTACTTTTGAAAAAAAGATTTTGAAAACTGCTGTTACACAGCAACTATATTTCAAAAGGAAACTTATTGTAACAACTTTTTACATTATAGTAGCTGTCACCCCACATATCAAAAAAGATCTGTGGTCAAGTTCCAACTAGTAAGAGCTGCCCGTATGGTTTCTAAGGAAGATGAATTCAGACTGGAATGTGAAAAATTAGCATTTATGTTTATTAATCGAGGTTATCCCCAGAATTTCCTAGACTCCTTGATTCATGAGGTGACAACCAAGAGGGTACTAGGAACCTACAAACCAATCTTACTTGTGAGAGAAAATATCACCCCCTTGGAAACTGAAACAATGTATCCTAGTAACACTGAAGGCTTACCTATCCATGATGATTTAAGTTTAGCTTTCATCACACCATTCAGTATAGACAGTTTTACCATAATTGATATTATATCTAAAAACTGGGAATACATTATTAATGACCAGACCTCCCAACCGTCCTGAATTACTCAGTTTTTACTGAGTTTTGGGGTCGAAATGAAGGGGTGCCACGATTCCCGAGTGGCACCCCTTCATTTCCGATTTCTTTGCTGTTTTTTTTTTTTTTTATAAATTTTCGCACTGTCAGAGCTGATGTCATCACGTGCACGATGACATCAGCTCCGTCTGCACTATCAGCCAGTTGGAATTGAGTTGAAGGAGCTCACGTCATCATTTCTGGCTGGCTGTGAGCAGGCGGGAGAGAAGAATTGGTAGATGGATGGAAATTCACTGCCGCAGCTCGTTTTTGCTGGGACTTTGCTGCTAGAGGGACAGGGACTCCACTGCTGGGACTTCTTATTTTGTTATGTTTGCTTTGCTGCTAAAGAGAGAATGGGACTTTTGCTGCAAGAATTGCTAGATGGACTGCTGAGGGACTCCACTGCTGAGACTTCTTATGCTGTCCAGAGAATGGGATGTTTGCTTTACTGCTAGAGGGGTTCCGAGAGAATGGGATGTTTGCTTTGCTGCTAGAGGGGCTCCGTTTGCTTTTGGCTGCTGTTTGGACTTTGCTGGGAATTATTAGGTAAGAAAAGGAACAAAGGGTATGTGTGTGTGTGTGTGTGTGTGTGTGTGTGTGTGTGTGTGTGTGTGTGTGTGTGTGTGTGTGGGTGTGTGTGTGTGTGTGTGTGTGTGTGAAAATGCTTGACGTAATGAGCTCTTGCTAGGAATAAAATAACTGCACGTTCAGCAGAGGTTAAGGATGTTTTCTCAATGGCACAGACTCTGTACATTCTCTTTTAAATAAGGTATAGAACAGTGTGAGAGTCTATGTACAGCAGCTATCTGTAAAATGGTTATGCTGCATCTGTGGAAGAAGAAAAAAATATGTGCTTTAAACTGTGAATAAAAAAAAAATTACAAAAATACCAATCTGAAAAGTCTGCAGAGTTACACAATATAAAACTAGACGTGTATCCAAGGGCTTAATTTACTCATATAACCAGCAGATTTTTTTGAATTCCTGGTAGTTAAATGTTTAAGAAATAATTCTGTACAAAACAATGAAGATTTTGAATATAATTATAGGATGTTGAAATAACTGCATCACACAGCAGTAGCATTAAGGAAAGAAAAAACTAACATTGCATATTTCAGGTAGAGGTTCTCCCATTGTCATCAGGTATGTAGGTCTTAGTTAATGCTGTCAGAAATGAAAAAAACAAGACATATGAAACCAAACAGCCTGGGGACATTTCCCTCAGAAGTTTTTTGACAAATACCTTGCATTATTTTATCTCTTGGGACAAGTGCTCCTCACATTACTTGACTTGTTAATTAGAACAGATACAAAGGATACTAAGCATTCTTGCTGAGCAGTGGAAGTTGTTACTGGTATCTAGATCTGTAAACTATATGCATTTCTGAAAAGTGGTACCAAAGTAGGTATGTGCAACTGGAACTAAGCATCTGATAAGGTGAAGAGTGCTACAAAACATTATAAAACTAACCATGTTATTGAAAACATCACAGATACAGAATGCATATTTAAAATTAAACTGTATTTGCCAACATTTTGTTTAAATAACGTCGCATGCGATTTACTGACTGTTGTGCCAGTGAAGTCTGCTCTTGTTGACAGGAGAACTGTACATAATTTTGGGCAGCATGGTATGGCACATACTAATTTTACTGTTTAGATGGTGGTCATACCTCTCAAGTGGATCTAATTTTGAGCAACGTTCCTCATTTGGGGTCCTAAAAAGTTCATGTTCTTCAAAGTTACACATTGAAAGGGTCTGTCACATGTTCAGTGTTAGCAATATTTTAGCTGATATCAATGGTAAATGGAACCGAATCATATTATTTCATTAAAAGACCTATTCTATAAGTTAAAATATCACATTTTAGCCATCCTGAGAGTTTCTTGGTTGAAGTTGTTAGTAAGCCATTAGTAAGCGTTCCACATTTTTCCCATTTGTTTCACATTGCGAGAGATTGTCCCTCATTTTGGAGATTCATGGTTGAGAACTATGGCCCCCAATGTAATACACCTGGTGGCTGGAGGTATTTATGCTCAAACTCTGTACCTTTGGTACAGGGTAAAAAGAGCCTAAAGTCCCTAGCCACCACCATTTCTCAGCTTTGCCCAGGTTTTTATGTGCTAACAGTTAAGAGCTATGGAAACAACAGAATTTGTATTCCCCCATTATTGGTTTTGTTGTTTGACCAGGTTTTATGGTGATTGAGAAGTCAGTTGTATTTACTATTCCCCCTTTATTGGCTTTGTTTGTCCAGGTTTTTTGTGCTAAGAGGTTGAGAGCTATGGTGAAAAGTGAGAATTGAATTCACTAAATGATAGCATTAAGTATCATCTTCCTGTTGTTTAAACTGCTGATTTAGCATAGTGCTATGTTGCACTGACTGTAGTCTGTAGTGTTCTAGGTTCAAGATTTGCCACTGCCAGTAACATGCATGGTGGTAACACATTTTATTCTACCAACTTTCCAAAATTATACAAGCAATGTTTAAAATGTGTCCCTGGTTTTTTACCTGAAATTGAAAATAAGTGTGAGAAAAACTGTGCAAGATGCCTATGGCTTACACTACTGTCATTCTGTTTATAGTTTGGGTGTGGAAGTAGACTTTTATGATGGGAATGTTCTGAATTGGGCAGTTTTGCAACTATTGGTTCATGCATTTTCTTCCATTGCCTAATGTCTACAGTACAGCCTACTGGAAAAATGTTCATTCAAACAAATTTAAAATGTGCTCTGTCTGACAACTGTGCTGTAGTATACAAGGAATATAACAATAAAGTCAAGAAGTTGTATCAAAGAAAATAACACATGTTTGTCTCTTGTTTTGTGTGCAAAGGGCCAATGATTTGAAAACAGCCCAAAGGTAATCTTTATCCATCACTGGCCAGATGCATTTTCTTTGGATGTGGTGCAGGTTTCAATGCTGTTTCAGTGAATGTGAGTTTCAAGGGCAGAGACATTTTATTGCCATGTCTATTTTCATTGTGAGACAGTATTGCTTTGTGTATCATATGTCTTTTAGTGTTTGTGCATTGATGTGCTGCAAAATGTAAAAATAAAATCCAAACAATCATTGTAGAAGTAAAGCAGTATGCACACATTAGTGTTTATGGTAAATGCAGCAAAATAGCCCGGTAATGGGACATTGGAATGGCTGCAGGGGGACTCTGGTGCCATATTTTGGTAGTCTGTTCTTCAGTTTGTGTTCAAAAGTTAGTATCCCACAATTCCATTGGCGTGGGTGGGATTACATAAGTATGTATGCAAATTAGATGTTAATCAGCATACTGATTTGTACCTATTTTTCATGGCCCTTGTCCAGATTTTCGATGTTTCCAGGTTGAGAGGTATGTTAATGACCACACTATTCAAGATCATTTTAACACGTCACCCAAATTTGTCTTTAAGTATGGTAAAAATTTAAAGAACATTTTAGAATGTAAAAGCAATCAGCTAACACACAGGAGAAATAATGGAATGTTCAAGTGTTGTATGTGTAGATACTGTGCCCATATGGCAACATGAATTTCCTTTAACATCAGGGAAAATAATTACACCATGAAATACAGATTCAATTGCCAGTCTAAGGGTGTGATTTACCTAGCACAATGTCAAAAGTGTCCCTCATATTACATTGGTAAGACAGACAGAAGACTAAGAGAGAGAGTGTATGTACATTTATTTATACCATATCAGGAACCATAAGGTAGAAAATGCATTAGCCAGACATATTGATGTCCATCCAGACCACACTTTTAGATTCAGGGCAATTGATTGTATTAACAGTGATGGTAGAGGTGGACCAGAATCATTATTGCTTGAAAAATTAGAACTATGCTGGCAATTACGAACTAGAGCATGTCTACCACCTAGTTTGAATAAAGTTTATACTATCACTTGCATACTTAAACTGAAAAACTTGCTGAGGTAGTTTAATGTAATTATGTATTTATATACTTTATATTTTATATTTCTTATTTATATATGTATTTTTAGTTTATACATGTACTCTTAGACACATTTACACACATATTTATACACATGCACTTTCATTATTTATGTAACAAGAATTGTCTTGTAGAATGAAGTTGTTTTTAAAAGTTGTATTTAACAGTTGTTTTTAATATTGTTGGTTAATAATTGCTTTTAATAAGTGTTCTAAACAAAATCTCTGTAAAAATTAGAATTTTTAGTATCTTTAGGTGTTAGAGGAACAGTTATACAGATCGTGAATGACTTTTTATGTAACATATGTATTGTCTATGAAACATATGTATCTTAGCGAAAAGTGTAACCTTTATTTACGATTTCATCTTTCAGTATAGAGGAAAGGAATCAATTATGTCAATTAGTGTTAATTAGGGGAGGGTTTCTGAGTATATTTAAACAACACCAATTGTTTTAAACTGTTTGCCTGAAGAAGTCCCTTCATTGTAAGGGACGAAAAGCACTTTGCAATACTGGATGTAATACTGGATTATCGTTGAAATTAAAGTTGTGGTTCACGTTGTCCTCGTGCCTCTATGTGTTTCCTGATTTTTACAGTTTGACTGCTTTCCTGGTTTGTGTAAGTAGGGTTTATGTATGGTTCAGAGTTTGTAATAAATAATGAATAGTAATATGAGAGGAAGCCGAATCCAGCAGAGTAACCTATACATTTTATGATGTGTTGGTGTTATTTAAAGTCAGCTTAGTTTGATTACGATAGCATATGCAAGGAACTTAATTTTCATCAGCAGCATTTTGATGTTATAACGCTGGCATAAAAGTTGCTAAAATATATATATATATATATATATATATATATATATATATTTTTTTTTTTTTTCTTTTGGTCAAGAAATGCTTGCAAATATGTGTTGGTTGCGCAGCAGAGTTGTTGGCCGCTGGTGCGTGGGTGGCGAGGTATGCACATCCATTTGGAATTGGTGGATGGCTGCAGACTGGCTTGCACTTTCTGCTGTCAATAGAGTGGATGCGACTTAATATGATCGAGGATGTATTCAGAAAGAAAAAAAAAAGAAATGCTGCCTCGTTGTGGCTGTTTCCATTGTTGTTTCAGGTGGAGGGAGGAATCATCAATATGGCAGCAGTTGTGTGGATTTTGGTTGTTTCTGCTTCTCTCAGTGGTGGTTTGGGGTTTCGAGGGAGCCGTGATGGCCATTTTTATGGGTTGCTAGTTCCATGGGGGAAGAGGTTGTTGTTAATCTTGGTGGCTTTGGAATTGCCCGCCCCTGCTGTAAATCTCTTTTTGCACATTCCTCCTGGACTCATCTCATTGGTTCACTCAACAGAGTACAGTGAGATCATATTTTGATTTTGGATATTCTTACCAGTCCCATCTCCTCTGCATTGTACAGAGAGAGCACTTGGGAAGGGCATTCCCCCATAGTATCTTAATCTGCTCTGTTTCCTCCATCTCAAAAAAAAAAAAAAAAATTTTTGCACTTTAACTGCCTTACTGTATTTGTGTTTCTTCCTACTTTATTACCTTATTTTGCTTTTGCCTCTTTTAGAAGTACTCAATTAAATTTATTCTGCTGCCTTTATTACTGCTTGTTAATAGCCTGATTAAATTGCAACTGTTATTCTAAGGCCCTTGGTTTAAGCACTTGGGCTTCAAACCAGTTGTTTTACATTAGGAACGTTTGTGGTCTGCACTGTTGTGGCAGGACAGGTAGCATACATCCTTCTAAGTTGGGAACTGCTGATTGAAGGTCCAGTGTCTGTTATTCTAAAAGTGTATTAGTTCTAGGTTAAGGACTTGGGCTTCAGGCCAGTTATTTTACATTAAGAAGGTTTGTGGTCTGCACTCTTGTGGGAGGAGAGGCTAGATTCTGCCCTTCTGAGCTGGGAATTTCTGGTTAAAGGCTTATTGTGCATGCTTACTTGAACTGTTTCTTTCCGAAATCGGTACGCCTTGTTTGCTGTAGCATAGACTAGATTCAGGCCGGCTGGATATAGCTTTGTTTGTATGAATTGTGCACTGACCCAGGCTGTCTTTTTTGGAGAAGGTTTTTCTGTACCCTAGTGGCAGGACTGTGCAGTTAGAACTTGTCTGATTGAAGACTGCTGAAACAGAGCTCAGTTTTAAGCTTTTTAACTGGTCAAATGGGTAAAGTGTTGTTTTGATTGTATCTGCTCCATTTTCTGGAAAAAAAAAATATATATATATACTTCTTTCTCGCCTTTCTGAACTAGTATAGTCCAGTTTTCATGTTATTGCTGAATCCAGGGTTGTGTTACAAGTTTCTGTGTTGCCATACCTTACTTGGATAGAAGGAAGTTTCTCTGTTCACCTGTGAGAGAGGGGAGCTTTGAGCAGATTATCTGTCCCTGGAGGAGTGGTTTCAGCCCAGAAGTTGGTAGCTTATTGGCCTTTTTGGGCTAATTTTGATTGTATCTGCTCTATTTTCTGAAAAAAAAAATTATATACTTGTTTCCCACCTTTCTGAACTAGTATAGTCCAGTTTTCAGGTTATTGCTGAATCCAGGGATGTGTTACAAGTTTCTGTGTTGCCATTGCAGCAGAGAGGCAAAAGAGTGACTTTGGAGCGATTAAGTATCAGTTTTCTGCTTTTCTTGCTGTCTTAACTAATTCTGCCTAAAACGCCAGTTTTTTTTTTCCTTAACGAATCTGTGATTTAAAAAGTTTGTTATTGTATACAACTCCGCACAGCTCCTCGTGGTGTCCTGCAGAGTGATACAGACAACTGGTAGGCTACACACTCAAGTGCGCTAGCCGAATTAAAGCATTTACTGTGTTTCTGTACCTAATTTCTGCTACTTAAAAAAAATATATCCTTGTTTCCCACCTTTACTGAACTAGAATAGTCCAGTCTTCAGGTATTGCTCTGTCATAGTTCCTGTGTTGCCCATAGCCTTATTTGGATAGGAGGAAGCTTCTTTGTTCACCAGTGAGAGTGGGGAGCTCTGAGCAGCCTATCTGTCCCTTGAGGAGTGGTTCCAGCCCAGTAACTTGTAGCTTATTGGCCGTTTTGGGCCATTTCCTATCTCTTTCTAACCCCCTGCTTTAGAGCCAGCTTTAGCATGCTTTTGCGCTTGTAATTTAAAGTTTGTCCTGTTTGTTGCATTTACCTGTTGAGGCTACACACTCAAGTGCGCTATCCTGTGTTACATATTTATTGCATTTTCCTGCTGTTTGTTGCAAAAAAAAAAAAAAATCCTTGTTTCCTGTCTTTCCTGACCTAGAGTAGTCCAAATACAGTCTTTGCTGTATTCTGGACTTTTGGAAAGTTCCTGTGTTGCCCTTTCCTTTCTTGGATAAAGGGAGGCTTCTTTGTTCACCAGTGGCAGTGGGGAGCTTAGAGCAGCCTATCTATCCCTGGAGGAGTGTTCCCAGCACAAGAATCTGGTAGTCTATTGGCCATTTTGGGCCAATTTCTAACTCTTTCAAGTCCCCCTGTATAAAACCCGCTTTGGCGAGTTTTTTGCACTTGTTACTACTCAGCCAAGCTCCTCGTGGTCCTGCAGAGTGGTGCTAGCAGCAGAGAGGCTAAAAAAGCGACTGCTAACCTGATAAAAGTGTTTTCCTGCTACTACCTGGGCGACTGTCCGATCTAGCTAAACTGCAAGTATTTCTGCATTCTTGAACGGTTTTAAACTGTTTAAAGTTGTTTTTGCACCTGCACTTTTAAAGTTTGTCCTGTTTGTTGCATTTATCTGTTGAGGCTACACACTCAAGTGCGCTAGCCTGTGTTACATATTTATTGCATTTTCCTGCTGTTTGTTGCAAAAGAGAAAAAACAAAAAACTAAAAAATTATCCTTGTTTCCCGTCTTTCCTGACCTAGAGTAGTCCAAATACAGGAGAGCAGATGGGCAAGTTAACAATGCTTTTGGAGCTTTTGTCTCAAAGAATGGATTCTATGAGCGCAAGTTTGGAAAATATGATGCTCCTGCAACAAGACCAACATCAGCGTATCACATTTTTACAAAATAATTTACAAGTATCTGCAGTTCCTGAACAAACAGTTGTACAGAACCGAAGGGTTAATTCTAATGACTTGCATTTAGGGCAGTCAACAATTTCGAATCCAACGGGGCAACCACAAGCAGTACGGATGCAAGCAGGTACTTTTACTAATAATTCAGGACTGCAAATGAATGTTGTAAATGATAAGGCACGGCAATCTACTACTATTTCTGAAGGGGCTGTTAATAATCATAATAATTAGTAGTAATAATAATAATATGGAATCTGTTATACAAAATCTAAGCATTAATAATGATGCTCCTCTAGATCAGATGAACTTAAGAGAACTATCGCAGATGCCAAATTTAAAAGATTGGCTTATTTCACCTATTGGTCTGTTTAGATCTAATCGAGAGTCAACTGAACAGTCTAATACACAAAATGATCATATCGTGTTGCCAAATTTGCTTAATGAATTAGATGCAAACATGTTGAAATGTAAAAGATTGACTTTAGAAATTGAATATTTTCAACAATGTCTGCAGGCGGAAATAGTGCCGAAAGGCCTCAGAAGTTAGCGTTATCCTACAGGCTTAATTCCGGGGTCGCAATTTCATAAAGATTTGTTAAGTTTATTTGATCAGCAAGGATTTCAATTGATGCAGACAATGATCAAACATTATGCTGCTTTTACCAAAGACTTGTGGGACACAATAGAGAAACTGGATTCAACTATTAAGCAGCATAATGACTTTATAAGATACAAATATGATTATATTAGAAGTTTTCAAAGTATAGAACAGCATATAGAAAACATGAGGAAAACAAAAATTGAAAAACTAGAAAGAGATAGAACACAATACATAAAAGGTACAGCTTACCCACTGCCACCACCCACACAAGTATGGCAGAATAAGCATTTAGATTCTTTAGATGACTTTACAGAATCTAACAACGAAAATGGATTGAACACAATTAGTACTAATAATAACAACTCCAATAATGGGAATGTGCTTAATCCTCATGTACCTGTAGTGCAACAACAACAACAGGAAACTAATGTCATAGAACAAAACCAAGTGAGGCAAAGTGAACGGTTAAAAAGTCATAATAACATTAATAATTCAAGAAATGAAACTGTTAATGGGTCAACAACTAACAGAAATCAGGGTTCTCGGAGAAATCCACAGAGAAATCGATGGAACAAGAAGAGAAATCAGAACAACCGGAGATGACCCAAATTAATTTAGAACAAAATGGACCTGATATTATCAAAAATAAAAAGAATGATTTTGTTGTTTATAATTTTTCTTTCTTTCAGGTTACAGAGTTTGGCTGACACGCTTTCCAAAGGCCTTACTTTTGTTCCATCGAGTAGGATGAATGTGGCAGAGACAATTTGTGATCTCAAATTGTTCGTTAGAAAACTCAATTTAAAACAATTGTTAGGAGTACAGCAAGAATATGTTAATAATGATTTTGGAATATCTAGTTGTTACAATCCTCCCTTGCACAATTCTCTGGCTATTTTTGAAAAAATATGTGAACTAGATTTAAGGAAGTTAAGTCAAAACAACATAAAATGTATTGATAATTTAAGTAAAGAAGAAAGAGACAACTTAGATTGTATGTTAAAAGCTAACATCAGAATAATGAGCCCAGATAAAGGTGGGGGTTTAGTTTTTATGGATGTTCCAGATTATATGCAATATATCAGAGACATATTGGCAACTGCTGTTTATCAGATGGCATCGATTAATGAATATAATAAAGCAAATCAATTTGTTAAAATTTTTATAAATGAGTTGTTTATAGAAGCAAGAATAGATATTCAAACATTTCATTTTTTGTCAATGCCAATACCTAGAGTACCATGTATATTTGTAGTGCCAAAAATCCATAAGAAACTACAAAACCCCCCATATAGACCTATAGTAGATGGGAGAAATTCCTCAACATATGCATGCGCAAAATTCATAGATGTTATATTAAAGAAATATGTAGTAGAAGAGGAATGGATTATCAAGGACTCTTGGACTTTCTTAAAAAGATTGAATAAGTTTGAATATAAAGATGATTATAACTTTTTAACAATTGATGTCAGAGAATTGTATACTAGTATTCCGCATAGTGAAGGAATAGAATGGGTTGTGGAAAGAATGCGTAAAAAGCAGGCATCAGCTTCCAAAATTTCTTTAGTACAAGAAGTTTTGGACATAATTCTATCATATAACTTTATATTTTTTGATAAACAATATTATGTGCAAAAGAAGGGGGTGGCAATGGGATCACCATGTGGCTCAAGTTATGCAAACATGGTGATGTCACATTGGGAGAACACATATGTTTTCCCTAATGCCTTATTCCAGAAAGTAGTGAAATTATATGTTAGATTCAAAGATGATATTTTTGTCATAATCCAAGGAACGGAACAAACAGCTGGAGATCTAGTTTCCATGTTTAATCGGACAACTCATTTTTTAAGTTTTACTCATACATTTGATAATTTGTCTGTGTCATATTTAGATATAAAGCTCATTAAAAATAAGCATTTAAAACAGTATGAAGTGCTTATATATAGAAAGCCCACATATTTGAACAAATTCTTGCATTTTTCTAGTGCCCATCCGTTTCAACACAAACGGTCAGTACTTAAGGGACAATTTGTCCGAGCGGCAAAGATGATAACAACAGATAAAGATTTTGAAGAAGAATGCTCCAATTTAAAATCCATGTTTCTTAATAGAGCATATCCATCTAGTTTTATTGATGAAATAATGAACAAAGTAATAAGAAAGAGAAGTAATGGGGTATATACACCCATCTTAAGTAAGAGAAACAGAATGGATACAGAATTTATCAGTGGAGAAATCATGGAAGTAAGGGATAGGACTGATGCATCTCAAGAGAAAAATAATTTCAATTTAGTATGAATCATGAGTTTCAGTTCTGATGCAGCATATATAAAAGAAATCATCATAAAAAATTGGTCTTTATTGTAGGATGATGCCACTTTGGGGTGTCTTTGTAACTTTAAACCTAAAATTGTATGGAGAAGGACAAATAGTTTCAAACATATTTTTCAAAAACAAAAAGATACCTTTGTAAGGAATCCGGGCATGATGCAATGTGGTAACTGCTTATTATGTTATCTAATGGACACAGGTTATAGAATTAACATCAATGGGTATAAAATTTATCTAAAAGGGAGGTACAACTGTAATTCAAAAGGAGTGGTCTATATAGCAACATGTCAAGGATGTACAGCATTTTATGTGAGCAAAATGGACCGTAGATTGAGAGACAGGGTCTCGGAACATGTAAGATGCATTAATCAAGGAAGAGAGGAGAATGCTTTAGCTAGGCATGTAAATATGTACCCTGAACATAAATTTAAGTTTAAAGTAATACAACAAGTACATTTGGATGGAAGAGGGGGACCATCTGGTTTATTGTTGGAAAAATTAGAACCCCTTTGACAAATAAGGCTTAACCCATATGTTTTTCCAGGTATCAATGAAAAATGTTCTATTATGTGTTTATTAAAAGTGAAACATTTAGATAGATGAAATATAATGAATCTATAAAAATACTGATAAAATCTCCCTATTTCCTATTTAATTATAGTAAGACAGCTAAAAGACTTGGTTATAAACTATTTTAACAACTTTGAAATGAAAGGGGAAGATTTAATCATTTCTCATAATCTATGGGAAGCGCTGTTGCAGGATAGAAAATATATAACCGCAGCATATAAATTGATAAAAGAGAGGAAGTATAATAATTATATTCTTTTATCGAGTTACTGGAGAGAGAAATTGATATTCCCAGACGACAATAAGATATTGGAGGCATTTAAATTAACATTAAAGGCCGTATCCCTTCAGAAATTGGTATTTACGCAGCTGATGATATTTAACAATGCATACTATACTGCCTCACTTTGCACAAATTTGATGAAGAATTCACCCATATGCCCACATTGCTTTGATCAGACAGCAGATTTGCTTCACATGTTCTGGAGTTGTAAGTGCATTTATAAATTGTGGAATTCATTAAAATTGCAGTTACAAAAAATGGGTTACCAAAATTCAACACTCTCTTGGGAGTTTATGATTCTTCATATTCCCCGGAGAATCTAAATAAATCAAAAATGATTGTAATTATGAATATTTGCCTATTAATGAAATTATATATAGCCACAAATTGGTTGAACCCAGCCCAGACATCGTGGGAAAATTTCATATTGTTGGCAATAAAACACATCTTAGCGCATAAACTGTTAATTAGTGATCACAAGAAAAATATCAACAACATAAAAATCTGGGATCAAATTTTTAATATTATTTTGGCTTAAGAGGTTACTATCCACTTTTTCTCGGAACCAGAATAGTGTCTAAATTAACTTTGGATTAGATAGAAAGTGTACAGAAAAGACAGATTGTTGGCTTGGATTTGTTAATGTTGAATTTTTTTTTTTTATTATTTTCCTTTTGATTGTTAGTGCTGTACCTTTGATCAATACATGAGGTTGATATATATGTGAAATTAACCAATGGAACCATTTTGTATATATTGTATATAATGTGTGAATTTGTAATATGGTTGTGAAAAATAATAAAAAATGATTATTGAAAAAAAAATACTGATAAAATAATAAAAACTTTATATATATATATATATATATATATATATATATATATATATATATATATATGAATACATTATGTTTTCAAACAGATTTGGGTGAAATAAATTTAAATTTAAGTTTAAATTTAAATTTTAAATTTGGATTTATAAGAATTCATATTCATTTATTCTTATTATTATACACATTTATTATATATATGTTTGTTAAAATTGTTTAATTTTGTTTATTAACTTTAGAAAAAGTAGTCTATAATGGAAAGATATTTACATACTTTTGTTATTTTTCATAGTAATATTATAATAATAATTTTTTAATATATACATATATATTCATAAATTTGTGATGTTGGTTTGTTAAATATTACTGTTTACTTGTGCATTTTAATTATTTTATTTTATTTAAATATAAATATGTGGATATTTTTCAACATTTTAATGCACTTTGAATCAATTCAGATGTGTTTTAGAGTATTTTTTATCACATTTTTCATCATATGTCCGTAAGAGGGCTTATTGAATGAGAAATGCAGGCCATGTAGATTTAAAATTGCATCATCGACTGAGGCATTTGGAGCCAAATTTAATTTAAAGTTTATATAAAGGGTGAATTTTTGAATGTTGTAATTTTCTGAAGAAGTTTCGCCATTAAGTGAGATGAAAAACGTTTGTGTAAAGTGCGTTTAAAGTCATTAAAGTGGGTGTTGTTTGTTTCAGAGCGGCTTTCCTGGTGTGTCTTTCCACAGTTGGTCTGTTTTTTTTTGAGTTTTGTAGCAAATACAGGCTTTGCTGTATTCTGGACATTTGGAAAGTTCCTGTGTTGCCCATTTCCTTTCTTGGATAAAGGGAGGCTTCTTTGTTCACCAGTGGCAGTGGGGAGCTTAGAGCAGCCTATCTATCCCTGTATAAAACACGCTTTGGCGCGGTTTTTGCGCTTGTTACTACTTAGCCAAGCTCCTCGTGGTCCTGCAGCGTGGTGCTAGCAGCAGAGAGGCTAAAAGAGCGACTGCAAACCTGATAAAAGTGTTTTTTTTTTTTTTTTTTTGCTGCTACTACCTGGGTGACTGTCCAATCTAGCTAAACTGCAAGTATTTCTGCTTCTTGAACTGTTTTAAACTGTTTAAAGTTGTTTTTGCACCTGCACTTTTAATGTTTGTCCTGTTTGTTGCATTTACCTGCTGAGGCTACACACTCAAGTGTGCTAGCCTGTCTTACATTTTTATTGAATATTCCTGCTGTTTGTTGCAAAAAAGAAAAAAAACAAAAAAAAATGATCCTTGTTTCCTGTCTTTCCTGACCTAGAGTTGTCCAAATATAGGCTTTGTTGTATTCTGGACTTTTGGAAAGTTCCCGTGTTTCTCATTTCCTTTCTTGGATAAAGGGAGGCTTCTTTGTTCACCAGTGGCAGTGGGGAGCTTAGACCAGCCTATCTATCCCTGGAGGAGTGTTCCCAGCACAAGAATCTGGTAGTCTATTGGACATTTTGGGCCAATTTCTAGCTTTTTCAAGTCCCTCTGTATAAAACCCGCTTTGGTGCGGCTTTGCGTGATTTTGCACATAGTGCAGCATCGGGCAGCTCCACTTAATTTGGTTTAAACCATTCTTGGCTCCACAAAGTCTGCTCTTCACTTTTTCCCTTAGAACTGATCTAGTTCTCATAATAAACACCCTATTCCTACTCTAAAGCCTGGCACTTGCTCACTAAAGCAATTATATAAGTCAGCACTAAAAAATTAAAATCCCTACACTCTCACAAACTCCCCTTGAGTACCTTGTTCCCCATTGGCCCTTTTTTTCAATTATAAAGGAATTCCCAATACTATTCTAGCATGTCCAAAGGTCAGTTGTCAATCTCCTCTCCAGTCCAGCTAATGAATCTGGGAATCTTGAGGCAAGGTTACAACTGCCTCATGTACACAGACAACCATCTCCTCCTCCCAACAAATTCCAACACATGTGAGAGATGCAACCATATAGCCAAACTGGAGGCTAAGCTCTCTCAACTCAGTACAGGCGTAACCAGACAGGAGGAGAAGGAAACCACACTCACTACAATTCCAGTCTCGCACAGACCTACCATGACAGCAAACCAAACACATAAACGCACAAAAACATACTCAGAGGCTCTAAATAAAAATCTGCCTAAGCAACAGAGACCTCCAAAGCAGACACCCAAGCAACCGCTACCCCAAAACAAAACACGTGCAACACATAGCTCACAAAGCCAGTGTGCCGAACAGTCACAGCCCTTAAGGCTAAACAACACACCTGATACACTTGTAATAGGTGACTCTATCGTCAGGCACACTGACGTCCCACTCACCAGGCTGAACAAGGAGAAGGTCACAGTGAGCTGCCTATCAGGCGCTAGGATCCGCCACATAACACAAGCACTCAGGTCACTCCAAGGCAAGTACAAATATGACTCAGGCATTGTCCATGCTGGTGTGAATGACCTGAGGCGTACCTCCCTGGACTACATGAAAAGAGACATAGAGGAGCTCTCTGAGCATGTAGCCCAGGCCGGTATGACCCTGACCTTGAGTAGCATCTTACCCTCACCAAGAATGATGCCACAATATGAAGACAAGATGATCAATTTCAACAATTGGCTTTAGTATTGGTGTCATTCAAAGGGGATCCAATGCCTATCAGCCTGGGATGACATGCTCGACAAGCCACGGGTGGGAAGATAGCATAATTCGGGTGGGAGGATGGCATAATGGTTAAGGCATTTGCCTTACAAACACAAGGTGCAGGGTTTGATTTTCACATGGGGTAATTGGCTAGGCTTAAAATGTCCCACAAGGGCAGTTAGCCTAGTACTAACCTATGAACCTATGAACCTATGAACCACGTTGCTTCACTAGTGTCGGCTTGCACCTGTCACCCCTGGGCTTTCGGATATTGGCAAAGGCTCTTGCCACCCCCATAGTGCCTTTTTTAGGCAAGGCTCAAAAGACAAACCCACCTCCATAGGTATCACAAGGGATAAGAAACTAAGAGTAATGCTACTCAATGCCAGAAGTCTAAACCTCAAGATGCACGCACTCGAAACTCTCCTTAGCATGAAGAACATCGATATCTGTGTAGTAACAGAAACCTGGTTCAAGGCTCCCGAGAGCACCCCAGCACTATCAGGTTATACCTCATACCATGTTTTTCGGCCCCAAAACTTGGACTGAACCACAAATGGAGGGGGATTATCAATATTCGTCAAAGATACCCACACCTCCAGGTTGGTGGCACAGCACGAAGCATCAGAGACTATCCATGTGCAACTAACAGTGGGTAAAACTGCCTTCCAGTTTATAGCCTGCTACAGACCACCCACCCAAACCCAGGAACCCCACTCGGCCTTCCTGAGAACACTGGAAAATATGATGGTCTCACCAAACACCATTATATTGGGCGACTTCAACTACCCAAACATAGACTGGGAGCATTACTCTAGCTCCAACACCCTAGCCCAAAGGTTCCTAGAATTTATAAACTCAAATGCTATAGTACAGCTTGTTACCACTCCCACAAGAGGGGAAAACATACTGGACCTGATCATCACCAACATGAGGACTCTATGCTCCAGACCAGAAGGGTATCCCTCACTGGTAAGATCAGACCATAAACTAATCTCACTAGATATTCACATCCCGACCCCAGCCCCTGCCCAGAAAACCACCATGAAAAACTTCTCTAAAGCAAATTTCACACTCCTCAAAACCGAGGTGGAATCCTTCAAAGCCCCCGGGCCTGTGGAAAATACAGCCCAGACCACAGAATCCTTTATAAACGCATTCTAGGAACACATTCAGGAATGCATGGATCATGCAATCCCAAACAAAACCAAGACCCAATCCTCCAAAGGCAGGCGTCCTGTCTGTTGGACCCCAGCCATAAACATACTATACAATAGAAGGAGGTAGCTACTACATGATAGAGCAAAATCCCAAAAAGGGAAGGCATCTCTGATCAGTATTAGCAAAAAACTATGGGCACTCATAAAATCATCTAAGGCCAGCTTTGAGAGAAAAATTGCAGAGGACACTAAGGATAATCACAAGGCTTTCTTTAGTTATGTTAGAAACCTGGGTGGGAATTCCCAGATATGCTCAGAATTAGTCCAAAATGACAAAAAATACACCGAACCCATAGACATTGCCAACATCCTAGCTGACAGGTTCAGCGCAAACTTCTCCCAGCCTTCCCCACCAAAAGGGAAAATATCTATCCCAGCAGAGTGCTGCCCCCATGACATCTCAGATGATCAGGTAAGAGCCGCCCTCTCCAAAGCAAAAAACACAGCATCAATGGGACCAGATGGTGTCCCGGGCTGCGTCCTACATGAACTCCAAAAAGAACTAAACTCAAACATAAAACTACTGTTCGATATCAGCCTTACTACAGGATATGTACCCAAAGAGTGGCATACAGCAACAGTGGTCCCTCTCCACAAAGGTGGTGCCTCAACGGATCCTGGAAACTATCCCCCCATAAGCCTGACTAGGTTGGTCTGCAAAGCTATGGAAAGGATCATCATGGACCTCATAAATAAAGATATTTGGAACCTACAGACACTGGATCCTACCCAGTTCGGCCTTGTTAAGGGCAGATCCTGCCTCTTAAACCTGGTTGATTTCTTTGAAACAGTCACCAAGGCCATTGACAAGGGGAAGGTGGTCCACACAGCCTACCTGGACCTCGCAAAAGCCTTCGATACAATACCCCACTCGGGCATTATAGATAAGCTCACCAGCTTAAATATAAACCCCTATGTCACTAGATGGGTTGCAAACTGGCTCAAGGACAGAACCCACATGGTTAGAATTGCTGGAGCCATGTCAGACTCCAAACCAGTTACAAGTGGCATCCCACAAGGCTCAGTCCTGGGACCTCTCTTGTTCGGTATATATTTCTCGGAGGTACAGGCCAACATGGAAGGACTGTGGCTGACCAAGTTCGCAGATGACTGCAAACTGAGCACCATAATTGACTCCCCAGCCGACACAAGCATCCTACAAAAGGGTCTCATAGAAACAGGCAACTGGTGCCAGAGCCATGGCCTCAAGCTAAACGCCAAAAAGTGTATAGTCATCCCCATCGGCAAAAACAAAGTGCCTACAAATTACCACATAGATGGTAATCCATTAAGTACGAAAGAAGTAATTAGAGACCTGGGGACCCAAGTTGATAGCAATCTCTCATTCGACAACCACGTGGCCAAAGTGGTTAGAAAATCATTTTATATAGCCCACCTAATCATGAAGGGATTCACATCTAGATCAGGGGAGGTCATCATGCCTCTTTACTCATCCCTCATCAGGCCCATAATTGAGTACAATGCCCCTTTTGGGATATACCTTACAAGACACCTGCAGCAACTGGAAAGACCCCAAAAGTACCTCACCAAGAGGATCAAAGGGCTCAAACAGATGCCATATGCTGCCCGGTTAAAGAAACTCCATCTCACTCAGTGGCATACCGCCTGCTCAGAGGCAATCTGTGCCTGACGTATAAAGCCATGTCCAACCCGGAATTAATGGACATGCTGCACCTCAGAAAATCCAAATCCCATCGAGCTACGCACTTGAGAGACTTGAACCTCAGCACTGAAATGAATAGGACATGCTGGAGGGACAAATTTATAACCCAGAGGCTCCCTTCACTCTGGAATAAAATCCCAGTCCAGGTTAGGCAGAGTTCCTCATTGACTCTCTTCAAGAGGAATCTTGATGAGTGGATGGGAGATAGTAGATTTACTCCGGGTATCACTTCTGTGTCACTGTTAGACAGATGCACAGTATACTAACCTCGAAAAAGGGCATAGCAAAATTCATTTTAAAATGGGTGGCGAAAGCCAAACACACTCTGGCTAGTCTTGTAAATGCCCTAGGGCAGATAGCCTAGTATGAACCTATGAACCTACTGAGTATTTTTAATAAAAAAAAAAAAAAAAAAAAAGAAGGCAAGGGGGAGGGCAGGAGGTGCAAATGCTCACAGAAGTCCAGGTGTTGCCTCAGATTTACATCGAGGACCTAAAGGATGCACTGTTTACTTTGTTACTCATTATGAAAGGCAACGTCTTCATTTATATGTGGGAAATCAGCTGCATTTATCCATTGGCAGGAAACAGTAATGAAGATTTGTACCAATTAGTAAAGGTTTGCACAGTTTCTATCCTTTACTATTGCCATCTGTTATACTGTATAGGTGGCTGTTAAAATCTATCACTTTAGAAATCTGCATATGTAATTATATGTGATTTGATACGTTGCTGCAAGACATGTAGTGGATAATCATTGCTAAAGGAAATAGCAAACAAAGGATGCCATATTAAAAAAAAAAAAAACTCTATTTGCTTAGGGAATTAAGCTATTCTTGCTACTTGCAGAAAAGTGGCTTTGCTGTAGTTCCCCATACTAACATTCATTACGCAAGCCTCTCGTTAACATGCTATTGTTAAATCATGCATGCTACTGTTAAATCATGCATGATAGTTTTAATTAAAAAAAAAATCAAGATTTTAATGACAGCAAGAAAGATGCTGGTGACACACTCTGAGCAGCTATATGCATTGTAGTTAGACTGCAAAACATGTCACATTTTAATTTACTGTAAGTAAGGCTAAATACACCTATGATTGAGCTGACTCATTTCCCCTATTGTCTGGGCTAAGAGGTTGAGGTACATGTGTGTTGAGTTTTTGTCATTACTTGCAAGCAAAAGGGAAACAAATAAACAGAATGAGGTACACCTCCTAAGGGCCTAGTATGGTGTATTAACAGCCTCAACTGTGGACGTTAAGCAAGTTTAAAAAAAAAAAAAAAAAAGTAGGAAGGGAGTGCTAAGTTATAATTACATTTGGCAGAGGGGGGAATATTGTAGTGGGTCCCCTTGATAGCACGGTAAGCTGCAATTTGTTCTACATTATATTGGTTAGGTATGGACTTCCTGCATATCCACAAAACAAACATCACCGGATTTACGCATTTTAAAGACTTAAAGCTTGTCTGTGATATAAATAGAACCTGCTGGAGGGATAGGTATATATCCCTGAGAGACTACTCCATCTGTGGAACAGACTCCCCACTCATGTGTAGCACAGTTGTCCTTGAAGAGGTCTTGGAATGTGTTATTTGGAATGTGTGTTATGTATTTCCGATGTTTTACATGTCCTTTTCTTTCTTGTAGGAGTACCAGGGGTGATGATACACAGTGAATTCGAAGATGATGGAAGCAGTGGTGAGCAAAGATGCTACACATGGCGAGCTCAAGGTGTCAACAATTATTAACTGAAATTGCTGGAGGGCAGAAAGCATCATGCGGTGGCTTGAAAGGGGCTCTGAAAGGTAACGTTTTTGATAGGTCGGATGTTTTGTCACATGTATGGGGCTCAAAGTGGGTCTGATTAATCACCTTATTAAGACATATTAGAGCTCAGTGTTCAATAAGTGGGAACTGATTATTGCATTGGTATAGGAGGCAAGTAAGGAAGAAGTAGGTGGGGGGCCAGGGGGGTAATGGGTGTGGACGGTTATGGTGAGCGGGGGATCCCATGGGATGAGTAGTCACAACATTCATAGGAGTGCAGGACTTATTAGGCTAAACCCCTATGGCTCTTGCAAGCCAGTGAAGTTCAACCCTTGCTTTTTTAAGAACCTTAGGGTGGTTTTATTTACTCATTCAATGGTTGAACCGTATTTAGGGGAGGATCAATGAGGTGTTTGATACGATGCTGGAGTTTGTTCCTAATGGGTGGTGTCTTTGGGGTGACAGATTTGTCTCTTAAGTAGGTAGTGTTAATGTTACATAACAGGTTAAGGTTTTACAAAATACCACATGGATCATTTCACTTGGTGTTTGGGTCAATTTTGTGAGTAGAGTTTTAAGAAGCATGTTAGGTAGGCAGTTGGTGGGGTAGTTTTAAAACTGGGTGCGTTGTTACAGGGAGGTAGAAGGTTTAAAGGAAGCTTGGTTGCAGGATAAGGCTGAGGTAGGACAGGTCTTAATTGCCTACTAGTGGTATAGGTAATATAAGGAAAGAGCTCTCCAGGGGAAAGGCCAGGGCCAAACAGGGGTTAAGAATGGTTTGGTAATGAGTGAACTGGGGTTTTTTATGGCTGGGTATGTAGAGTATTTCATTGCTGAGCATAGGCAGGTTTTTGGGAAATAGGTCAAGGGGTGCTGGTTTTCTGTCAGCTAAGGTAGGACATTAAAGATAGGGTTAGACTGTTCCCTATGGTAATGGAGTTGTTGCACATATAGAGCTGGGTGGTGGGTGGGCTAAGGTGATATGCTACAGTTAACAGGGTCTTGGGTGTGAGACTTGCTACTAGTTTGACCGGGAGCCGTCTTGAGTTCAAAGAGTTATAGTTTGTGGTTTTGTTATGGTTATAGGCTGTCAATACATTCAGGTTGAGCAATGATTTCAACTTTGAAGGCAGCAGGCTAAATGGGTATGTGTTCTCTTGGTGTGAATGTTCCAGTGTTACAACGGGGTCATGCTAATTTTACGTTATTTAGTTTCATTAGGGTGTGTTTCAGTGATGGCATGGCAAAGGGGTTTATGAGGGTTTATCATAGGATTCTAAGGTACTTTATAGATGATGGGTACACCAAATGATGTTTGGCTTGACCCTTCCCTTTATGGGAAGTGGATTGAACAATTTTGGGTAGAAGGGAGGGGGAACAGCCTGGTCAGGCTGGTTGGTGGAGAAGAGGTATAGGCTTGCCCTTTTCTGTTCCCCCTCTGATGTCTGGATGTTCATTTCAAGGATCTGGGGAAAGGAAATGAGTAGTTGGAGGAAGCTTGCTGACTAGATAAGCAAGCTGAAGTAAGGATGGTGCTTATTTCAAGGAAGGTAATTCAATGGATGGTGTATGAAGTGAGTTGGGATGCTGCTTCATAACTAAAGTAAGCGAGCAGAGGTATGGACCCTGTTTGTTGGGAAGGATGAGTATATACGCTGCCCTGATTAACATTGCAATGAATGGTGTGTGAAGTGAGATGGGACGCTGCTTCATAAGTAAATTAAGTGAGTAGAGGTATGGATGCTGCTTACTGGGGCAGAGAGAGTAGGTACGCTACCCTGATTAACATTACAAGGATGTTATGCTGTATTTAGAATCAATTATATCATGAATAGTTGTAATTAATAAAGCTGGTGAACAAAGCTATATTATGGAAATTTAATTAAGGTTGTCAAATGTCATTTGGTGTGATGTGTGTTACTGAAGGGGACTGGGACAAATGAAGTTTGGCAACAAACTAAGCTGTCCTGGGACATCTTCATGGGGGGATAGGTTAATATTAGTGGGAAATAAGTGGGCTGGGGAGGTGAAAGGGTTAAATAGAGGCAGGGATGGTTGGGAGGAAATGAGATAATGATGGGGAGGGGCTTAAGAGGTTTAGTATAGTGTAGTTGAGTTAAGCAAACACATTTTGGCGTGAACTTGCTATCCACCCTCCCTTCCTCTTTTCATTAGTGGGGAGTAGGGTTATTTATCAGTGGGGGTAGGTGGAGAAGAGGGATAGGGTTGCCCTCTTCTGTTCCCCCTCTGATGTTTGGATGTTCATTTCAAGGATCTGGGGAAAGGAAATGAGTAGTTGGAGGAAGCTTGCTAAATAGATAAGCAAGCTGAGGTAAGGACGGTGCTTGTTTGGTGGAAGGTAATTCAATTGATGGTGTATGAAGTGAGTTGGGACGCTGCTTCATAAGTTAATTAAGCGAGCAGAGGTATGGACCCTGCTTGTTGGGCAGGGTGAGTAGGTACGCTGCCCTGATTAACATTTCAATGAATGGTGTATGAAGTGAGATGGGACGCTGCTTCATAAGTAAAGTAAATGAGAAGAGGTATGGATGCTGCTTACTGGGGCAGGGCGAGTAGGTATGATACCCTTATTAACATTACAAGGATGTTATGCTGTATTTAGAATCAATTATATCATGAATAGTTGTATTTAATAAAGTTGGTGATCAAAGCTATGTTATGGAAATTTAATAAAGGTCGTCAAATGTCATTTGGTGTGATGTGTGTTATTGAAGAGGACTGGGACAAATAGCTATAGCAGCAGTGTTTGTTTAGCTTTACTTTCCTTTCTGTGTTATATCTTAGAATTTTAATAAAAAGCACTTACTTAAGTTTTTTAGGTAATTCAGTCATATAGAAGTTTGCTGCAGCTCCTAGACTATTGTACTTAATGTGTGCCATGTTGGTTAAATTAGTTTTGAGAACATTTAAAGGGATAGAAGGATATGCAAACTGTGTCTGATTTCTAGTTATACTATTCAGTAAAGGAAATCTTGTTTTAAAGTTTTAGTGCTGCGCAATTTTGAGTTTCTAGTCTCAAGGTTTTGCAATTCAACATTGTGGTTTTTTGAAATTTGAAAGTAAATATATATATATATATATATATATATATATATATATATATATATATATATATGTATATATATATATATATATATATATATATATATATATATATATATATATATATATATATATATATATATATATATATATATATATATATATATATATATATATATATATATATATATATATATATATATATATATATATATATATATATATATACATATATATATATATATATATATATATATATATATATATATATATATAAAGTCCAAATGCTGAAAATAGTCTCTTTACACTGGTTTGAAGTTCAAAATAAGTTTTATTTTACAAAGGAAAAAATGCACTCCTATAAGTTATTGTTTAACAGCAATAAGGTCCAAGTTCAATCACACAACTTTGCCGCTGAGCTGAAATAAACACTTGGCATTTGCTTATTCGTGTCTTAACACCAAAACTGATACTGCAAAAAAAAAAAAAATGCATGCGTGTTTAATGATTGCACTCACGCGCGCACGCACACACACACACACACACACACACACACACACACACACACACACACACACACACACACACACACACACACACACAAACACACACAAACACACTAACATATGTGTGGTTGGTATTATGTATATATGATTTCAATATATATGATCAAACTTACTTAGTGTTAAACAAAGCACACTAACAAAAATTAGATTGATCATACACAAGACCGAATTACCTGAACACTGGACCCAAGAAATCTAAAAAAGGAAAAACAACTTTCTTTCTAGATTTTTACACTAACCACACACTACCAACATAACACAGCCTCCAATTTATCTGACTAGTGGTAGTGTTATAAGGTGTTTTTAAGGTAAGGTGTGGGGTTAGGGTTGGGGTAGGTGCAGGGTTGCGTTACAGTTAACATCATCAATGATGTGAGGCGGGGGGGGTGAATACCCAAGTTCATTCATAAAATGTTGTGGTGAAATAATTATTTGGCACTGACTTATTGTTGTATCATTAGCAAAACTGATGCTGCCAAACCATGAAAAAACAGCACATGCATGTTGAATGATTGCATGCATGCACTTACACGTACACATGCACACACACGCACCAACATATGCATGTTTAGGTACGTACATATACATATTCCTTATGTATGATTGAACTTACTTAATGTGAAACAAAAAAGACCAACAGAAATAAGATTAACCATATGTAAGACCAGATTACCTAAACATCGAACCTGTCAAAGATCAAAATAGGAAAACAAAGTTTTTTCCCAGTCTTTACACTATCCATCCCATAGTACTCACCTTCAATTTATCCAATAGTGGCAGTGTTAAACCCCCTGAATCTCCGCAGTAATGCATGCTAGCCCTAACCCTACCCCTGCTCCAACCCTAGCCCTACTCCTTACCATAAAGAAAAATGTCCATTAACAGTGTCACTACACAAGACACACTCGGACACATAAACATGTGCCAACACACAATACATATATGAAATCTAACCCTAACCGTAACATACATGCACTTCCATGTAAACACACAGCACCTTTACCCTTACCTAACCCTAACACCCAAATAGACTCATACATACATTAACCCTTTCCCAATCCACACTTACTTGTTTCCATGAATCAGCATTTTGAGATATTGGCTGTACATCTATCCAAACTTTCAACAATCTCAACCACCTCAAGTGTTTATCAACCAAAGCAACTTTAAACAAAATGCAGGGGAACCAAGTGTACACCTTTGTGCATACTTATATACATACACATACAAATATCATAAGATAGGTAGAGATACATATCTGTAGATACAGTTGTAAATATAGACATAGATATAGATATAACTATAGCTATAGATACAGATATAGATATAGATATAGATATAGATATAGATATAGATATAGATATAGATATAGATATAGATATAGATATAGACATATACATAGACATAGACATAGATTAGATAGAGATGATATGGATATAGATATAGATATAGATATAGATATAGATATAGATATAGATATAGATATAGATGGGTCTATATCCTCATCAAAAAGACGTTAATTGAACAGCTTAAAAATTGAAAATGCCGTGCAACAAAGTTGCTGTTGTGTGGAGCTGCGCCCACCATGCCCCCCGCTAATTATATATATACCAACTTAGATTGCACTACAGTGAGGAAAAGACAAATTTTCCGATCTTCACTGTACCACGATCTCACAAAACACACCTTGATGTACGGCATTTTCTGTATTAAAGCTGTTTGATTAATGTCCTTTTCAATGCAGTCATATAGATCTGATATAAATATAGATATAGATACAGATACAGATACATATACAGATATAGATATAGCTATAGATATAGATATTGATACATTTTCTTGTAAGTTCAAACACAGGAAATAGTCTCTGGACACTAGTTTGAAGTTCAAAATAGGACCTATTTTAAAAGGGACAAAAATAATAATGATAATAATGCAATTTTCCAAAACAGGGAAAATTAAACCCAGTTTTCAGCTTGACAGTACTCTTACATAGACTTTGCTTCATCCACAGTTTTAGAATTTCTAGTGCATTCCAGGAGTTCTTACATTTTCCCTTTGTTTCCACATAATATATTATAAACTCTGACAGGATAAGCTCTAAGTTTAGACATTTTCTAATGCAAGGAATGTTTTCGGGCTTTTTTTCCTTTTTCTATTCCAATTTCTCTGAAGAATTCTAAGACAATGTTTCCTTCATCCAAAAGTGAGGGATACAGAAATTGCTATTTTGGTGAAACAGCAGCACTTAAAACCCTACATGTTCAGCTATGTTTCCATTTTTTCCAAAGGGATCCTGTGCTTCGCTTCTTGTCTGTCACACTTTCTGTAGCTAGTAATTAGGTTACATGACCACCAGAAGCGTGTTTTCTTTTTGAAAGCTTTAAAATCTTCTGTTATGCCACATGGCCCTCCAGTTTAGAACCATTGATTTGAGCCTCCATGGATGGCTGGTATGCCTAGGACAAATTATCCTCATTAAGCTGACTATATATTGAGTGATGGCTGATTCTGAAATGGTAGGGCTTCAGGGTAAATGCTATGTGAGAAATCTTAGTGTTATTTTTCTGCTTATGTAGCCACTGACAGGAGACATGGCCTATAATGAGGGTGATCTCTCTGACTAGCGTGTAATATTGGGGGGGGGTGATGATATTCTCATTAATCAAACTACATTGCTTTTCTGTTGCTGAGTATCTTATCTCAACATTGCTAAGCCTCTGATTAATATACAGATGGCATGTTCTCCAATCTGTACTGTCTCAGACAATACTCACTACTGTCCTTTCAGAGGGATCAGGATATGCCAGGAATGGTTTGAAGAAGTTTTGGACTATCAAAGAAGGTTCATAACCTTGCAGACTTTACTTTTTTAAAAATGCTTGTTCAGCTATATCTGCATCTTCAATCTTCAATATGATCCTACCACTGGTTAGGTCAGTCAGGGGACAAGCAGTGGTAGGAAGGTTCAGGACAAGCTTGTAATAATAGATTGCTAAGACTAAAAGTACCTTAACCTGCCTTTTTGCAATCAACAAAGGCCAGTTTTGAGTTAAGTCAGCATTTTCAGCTTGAGGATTTACAATCCTTCTGTTTATAATATATCCCAAATAGCATTTGTGCATTATACCTAACTTACACTTTGCTGTGTTAGCTGTTAAGCCAGCTTGGTGCAAAGAATTTGAAATGGCTTGGACTTTAGAGTGAAGACTTTCCAAGTCTTTGGAGAGTGTCATGTTGACACCTATGTAGCCTGCTGCATATTGAGCAAGTTGTCTTAAAATCTTGTCCACCAGCTTCAGAAATGCTACAGTGCTAAAGTCCATCACATGTAGAGAATGCTATCTTTTCATTAGATTGTCTGGGCTGGAAGAATTTGCCAAAAGTCTTTGGGTAGCTTTAAAGTGCACAGTGCACAGATATTTAGCCTTGCGCAATTTTTCAGACAATTCATCTAATCAAGACATGGACGAGAATCAGATTTAGAAATGTCGTTTACTTTTCCATTGCTGTTGTAAAACTATACAGACTTGTTAGATTTGGGTATTAAAACACTAGGACTTTTCCATTAATTTTCAGATTCCTCTGTCATCCCATGTTTATGCATTTTCTGTACCTTTTCTAAAAGTGATTGGCATTAGGAGTCTAGTTATCTGATAAGGTTTCAAATGGACTCTTTCACAGGGCAGAGTTCTATATTGCTTTGGATTAAACTGGTTCAGTCAGGCAACTCTGAGGGTATACCCTTATTTGTGAGTCAAATTTATTTTACTTTCTATATTTGAGATATGGGTTGTCTCCCCCATTTTAACTTTAGAACATGCTCATATAACATTTACCTCACCTATAGACAGTTACTACAGAAATTTCAGTTTCTCTCAAGATTTCAGAACATTTGTAATGATTAACCCCTCTGGTTTCCTTTCTTCTGGTTGATTCATTTTATAGTTTTCATTGCTTACATTTTCTACCATTTCTGTCATTCTAAATACCCTTGCTGCTTTGCAAGAAAGGTGTTTTCTGCAGTGGGTATTAACACAAGTCTTTTGTCTCTGGTTTCATTTTTCTAAGTTGAACATTTCTGTCAAAAGTAGCAGTTTGGCTTAATTTTATTTCTTTTCATGTTGCTTTCCTAAAGGCATTGTAGTTCTTGTTCTGTTCTGCACATCTGAAAAAAGGTTCTGTCATACTTACAAAGGTGCTGTTATCCCCACCCCACCCCCATCCAAATGTTTCTTTGTCTTTATCTTGCAAACCATAGGAATGGCTCCCATACAACAGTTCAAACAGTGTGAATGTAGCTAAAGCTTGAGGAACTTCTTTTAAAGAGAAGGAAGACGTTGATCTCAGTTTTACCCATTCACTTCTCTAATATACTTTTTAATGTACTATTAAAATGATCACCTAGCTCATTTATGTGACAGTGACATTGGTGTATAAATGTCCTTAGTTTAACTTTAAAAATTTAAAGAGTTCATGCTTTACTCTGGACATGAGTGAGGTACCATGTGAAGTAAGAATTTTTTACCATATTCTTATCCCTGAGCAAAACATTACTAGTTCATTAATTATGGCTTTAACTCTTTATAGGGGTACTATTTCAGGAAATTTCTGTAGTCAATAATTAGTAGAACATATTTATTTCCCTTACAAGATCTTCAAGTGGTTGATAATGCCCATTGTTATGCATTCAAAAGGGGCATACTCAATTAGAAAGGGTATCAACAGCTTCCTGAATTGTGATTTGGTGCTGCCCTTTGACTTACTGAGCTCGTTACACAAATGCATTTTATGTCTTCCATAATGCCAGGCCAGTAAAATCTAGATAAAAACTCTAGCTTTTCTCTTGCCCACCCCAAATGATTATACAGAATGTGGCTATATGTTCATCTCATTACAAGTGCTCTGAAAGGATATTGAACTAAAGACTGGCTCAGTATCTATTTTCCATAGTCAGTTACCATGTAGGGCTGATTATATTTCTTAAAGTACATGTATATAGTTGGGCTGTTTTGTTACTTTGCTCCCATGGTATTCTTTTTTATTTTTCTTGTTTTACTCTGTAAATTGCTTTCCTTTGAGCCTTTTTAAGGTTCACTATGATTATCTGTAAGTTAGTGAAGTCAGAACTGAGTTTATCCCTTTCTGATTTGAAGTGGACACTATGGATTCAATAAATATGGGTTCTGGCTTCTCCCCTTCATCAACTTCACCCCCTATAAAAGGCAGATCATGAAAATATTTTTTCCATTAAGGGTAATGGCAGTATTCTTTTATCTCCTTCAGTATTTGTCCTTTTTTTGGTTGTCCCTTTTTCTATAGTATGAGATTTATGTTTCTCCCTCAGTTTCTACACCCACTTCACTTAATGTATTCCTCACTGCAGGTCTTTCCCTGACAGTTTCCACAATTAACTGTTATTACATTAGCAGCTGTGACTTTTTTGGCAATATTCACCTTTTCTATCAGTCTATACACTGACTTTTCATGTTATTTTAGCAAGAGTCCCCTGCTAAAATTTAGTGTTAGATTTATCTATCCCATTCACCCATAGCTAACCTTATTTCCCTTTATGGAAAATCTCGGTCAATTATTACATCATGTGATAAGTTAGGCACTAAAGCTGCAAGGTGCAACACATTACCCAAGAGAGTATGTAGTACTATATTTACTATAGACATACTATCTGGTCCCCTTGTACACATATCCCTTTGATGTTCTGCTTACAACTTTTTTTCTAAAATTTTAGACATATTTTGCTGCTCTTCAGGGTGGGGGGGGGATAAACAAGGCTAATTCCACAGAGTCTGTTGCTTGTTTCTGGGGTAATTTATATGTATCTTCTTTCTACCGCCCCCCCCCCTTTTGTGCTTTATAATTTACCTCCCATACTCTCATCACCCCCCCCCCAGCAGGGTGCAAGGGAGTTACAGAGTAAGTGACAAAAAAGAATCAAATGCTTGAAGTTTATCACTTTAATTTGCCAACCGATTTGTGTGTAACTGGTGCTTTGTAGCCATAGTTGCTGAAGCTACTTTCTAACTGCAATTGTACCTTCTAAGTATGACTTGGAACCATTGTTTGTACTTTAGTTGATTTGTGTCAGCAATTGTAATGGTGCCCAATATTTGTCATCATAATTCCACTGCTTCATAAGGACTGAATGTTTTATTTTATTAGCATAATTCTTTACAACTGGTGTTAAATAAGCTAGAAAGGTTATATAAACTGCAGAGATCTCATAGCACTATCAAGTCCTTCACTGTCAAAAAAGAGTTTGTTGGAATGCAAGTTAAGGTAATTGCTTGTAAAAACTTCTGTTCTATTTAAAGTGCTAGTGAGGTTTGGAGCTATTTTTATAAAATGTTCTCTGACCTTTTTCATTAATCGTTCAATATCTGTTTGCTGTTCTAGTGCTAAAAAGCTGATTTTTGAATGATTAATGTCCATAATTTGTAAGGGTGTTAACAAAACAGTACTGCTTGTTTCTTTCTGAGGATGTGTTGTTTGAGGTGGTAAGCCAAGGGCCTCCATAACAACAACTATATTACAGAACTTAATTTCTATATTTATTAGGAAACCACTTACAATTTCAGTGTTTTTATTGTTGGCAGTGTTCTGTTGCATATAGCTCATTCCATAGTAATTTAATTGGATTTCTACTGAATCTTAAATACAACTTTTTTTCAACAGGTTCTCTTGGAAACTTAAATATACATACAGCAGTCTCATCTAAATAGGTAGTCTGAGTCCATTCAATCCAACCACCATTTAATTAGGACAAACTGTGTACCACCTCTGGCCTTGTGCTTTAAGTAAGTGTTAGAGGCATCCAGTTGTCAGCGTATATTTTAGCCAGCATGGTGACTAGTCTGAAAACAAGTGTTTCAGTGCCCCAGTTTGAAAGCAATAGTCTTATAGTCTGTAAAACCTCCTCCACTGACATCCTGCTGGTCAGCTTTTACTTTCTCCTTCCTAATAGATACTGACATTTACTCCTACTAATTTAACTATTTCTTTCTCTTATATTTTCTTCACTTCTTCTAGACTTGTTACTCCCATTATTTGTATTCTCCTGTCTTTAGAGGAACTGCATGCCTTCACCCTCGGTCTCCCCCCTTCCTTTCTTATTTCTCCTTGTCTGAGACAGTTACTAAACCATTTTTAGCTCTGAGCTAGTATTTGTGCACAGTCATCATTGATTGAGTGCACTTAACTGCCTCTTTAGTGTGTTTTTATTTTTCTATAGAAGTGGCCCTGCAAGCAAATAGATATGTATGTAACAGAGACGTCTGCTGTTTGAACACCAGTCTGTGGGCTATAAGTGTATTTAAATTATAAATATTATGGCAGCCTAAAACAAAGAATTTTGTTCACTATGATAGCTCAATTTTCTTAGACCACATCAGTCCCATTCGTACTTCCTCTTTTAACTTGCTCAGCTCATTGTTTTTAGTAGTCCACTGTCTCCCTTCCTTAAGTTTATTTCGCTTCTTGTGTAACCACCATTGAGTTCTCAGCCAGCATTTTTCCATAGCTGAAATAGTGCATCCTGGCTTACTTTTGCTCATTGCTTTGCTTGTCTGTTGGGGTTGAGGTAGACTTTTGGACTTTGCATTTCAACATCTATAGAAACCTCCTTTCATTATGCAGTTGTTCAAACAGTCAAGTGCAATTTTTTACTGTTATCACTATTACGTCAGGTCAAGGTGATATTGGACTAACTCTCCTACTAAAACTTTATGTGTCTTACAGCAACAAAACCAAGACATTTATCTACTAGCGCAGAGGCCTTTTAAACTGCATTGCTCCTTTGACTTACCTATCAGCAGATTTTTGGATGTTTATGTGAAGTCACTGATTGTTTTCTCTGTCTCGTGACAAGTTTTTAACCTGCTTCATTCATCCTTGGTAACACGCGGGCTCACTCCATCCCCTACCCTACCCTCAAATCCCACCACCCCCTCTTACTCTACATTTATACTTCAATAGCACCACCAAATAGGCTGTCTGTGTCCTTTCAATCCAACTACCATTTAATCAGGACAAACTTTATAGCACCTCTGGCCTTGTCCTTTAAGTAGGAGTTAGAGGCATCCAGTCTTCTGTGAATGTTTTCACCTGCATAGTGACTAGTCTGAAGACAAGTGCTTCAGTGACCTAGTTTGTAAGCAGCAGCTTTATAGTCTGTAAACCTCCCTCCTCTGATGTCTTTCAGGTCAGCTTTTAGTCTGTCCTTCCTAACAGACACTGGTGTTTACTCCTACTCAAACTATTTCTTTCTCTTATACTTTTCTTCATTTCTTCTCACCTTATTACTCTCATTATTTATATCCTCCTGTTTGTAGTGGAACTGAAAGCCTACAAGGAAGTCACCCCAGTCTCCCCTTTCCTTTATTATTTCTCCTTGTCTGAGACAGTTACAAAACCAGTTTCAACTCTGAGCTAGTATTTCTGCACAGTCGTCATCAATTCAGTGCACTCAACTGTTTCTTTAATGTACTTTTATCTTTCTATAGAAGTGTTCCTGCAAACAAATAGATATGTATGTAGCAGTTAATTATGCAGTTTGAACACCAGTATGTGGGCTGTATTTTTAAGTCAATTATAAATGTATGGCAGTCTAAAACAAAGAAAATTGTCCACCTTAATAGCATCATTTTCTTAGACCACAGCAGTCTCACTGGTATTTCTCCTTTAACTGTGCTCAATTTATTGTTTTTAGCAGTCCACTAGCTCCCTTAAGTTTATTTCTCTTCTTGTGTAACCACTTTAGAGTTCTCATCCAGTATTTTTCCAAAGCTGAAGTAGTCGTTACATTTCACAGTTGTTTAAGCACTCTGGTGCAATTTTTTACAATTATCACTATTAGTCAGGTCAAGGTAATATTGGACTAACTCTCCAACCAAACTGTGGCTTAGAGCAATAAAACCAAGACATTAATCTGCTAGCACAGAGGCCTTTTAAACTGCATTCTTCCTTTTACTTACCTCTCAGCAGATTTTTTGCTGTTTACGTTAAGTCACTGATTGTTTTCTCTGTCTCTTGACAAGTTTTCAACCCACTCCATTTGACATTGCTAATACTTGGGCTCACCACTCCCTTATTCTACCCACAAATTCCACCCACCCCCTCTTACTCTACAGTTATACTTCCATAACACCACCCACACATTCATCTAACCAATACCATCAGTTGCCTCCAGTAGGAATTCAGTCAATACAATTACTCCCAACAGTAGTACCCACCCAAGTCTCTCTCACAAATTGTCTTAATCTTTGCCTCCTCTAACTATAAAATTGTATCGTTATAGCCAACCCACTACCCAATAAAGATAAAAACCAAGTTAAATAAGATGCCCCTAAGTCAGATTATTTTACTATTTTTCCTCACTATAGCAGCCTTTATCACCAATTATAAAATCTACCTCCTTCAAATACTTAGGGCTTCAACCAATCATCACAAGGAATATCAACATCTACCAAGCCTGTCTTTCTTCATTGCACCCTATCTTGGCAAACAAACTACATATGATATATTTTTCTATAACTATCTTAAAACTAAACATCCAAATTTATGATTAACTATCAAACAAAGACCAAAATTTAACTGGCCACATTCTTCCCTCTGTGAAATATAAATTCAAAGAAAATGACAGAGATAATCACCCCATCCCTGGTCCCACTATTCATAAAACCATCACTTCCAAACCCAAAATAAACCATTCTCCTAATACATATCAGCAAAAACACAAAATCCAAACTCACTTTATTAAATATGAACCTATGAAGTATGTGCAATAAAACCCATGATATACATGCATATTTTGCCACATACACTCCTGATTTAGTCATAGCTACTGAAACCTGGTTAAAAAAATAAAGGATAGTGAGATCAACCCCCCCACCCAAGGATAAAATATACTCATACTCAGGCATGACAGATAAAACAAGCCTGCAGATGGTGTAGCAATCATCTATAAAAATTCCCTAACCATTACCTTAATTCCACAGGAAATATCTACATTTAACAATGCTGAACTATTCGTAACACTCCTAAAAATGTTCAATAGGAAAGCTGTATGTTTAACAACAATTTATATACCACCAGGGGATAACAGTGATACTGCTGAAAGCATGCTGTATTGGATATCCTAACAAATTAACCATGAAACTATAACACTTGGAGAAAATATAGACTGGCTACTCACAAATTCCACTACTCCCACTGAATACATAAACTTGTATAACTTCAGACAATTAATAACCACACCTACTGGAATCAATACAACTTCAGGGAGACACTCAACATTAGACTGGATTCTTACAAAGAAACCAGACCAACTGACAAAAGTAGGCTGCCTCTCATACAACCCACATAACATAAACTACAAGCCCTACACTACATGTACACAGGGGGGGCAAGCCTCCCTCTACCCCCTACTTGTATTCTAACTTCGAAATCGCACTAATACACAAAAAAAAAAACACCACACAGACATTGTAAACTGCCTCACACACACAAACACATCACATAGACACATCCAACACTCACACTTATTCTCCCACCTCCCTACTCTAACCCACATGCACAACTTACAAAACACACACATACACTCACGTACCTTTACTTCCGTAAAACATCCCAACTCTCACACTTCCCATCCCGTAGTTGACATGCATAAGCGCAAATTTGAGACATTTGAATTCGCACTTATGCAGATTTGTGCTTCTGCATTTTCGACTTTACAGTCTTGAGTTACTGAATTTCAAGCATTCAGTAATCCGGGATTGTGAAGGTGAACTGTGACCATGTACCGACATAAGCAATTAGAACTCACCATAACCTAGATAAACATATTATCTCAAATCAAATATGAAAAACAACCAATTTCAGAAAATACATTTTTAATGAAACACTAAAAAAATATAACTGGAATATACTTAGAACAAGCCACTAGATACTGCTGTAGAAACTTTAATAATGTATTCCTACAGACCTTAAATAATCTAGCACCAGTATGATATAAAAGAGCTAAGTCCAACCCCGCACCATGGCTGACAAAATAAACAAAAAACAAATCATGATAAGAATGGATAAAGCCTGGAAAAAAAAACGGTATAAAAATAAAACTCAAAATGCCTCCAGCAATTTAGACATCTTAGAAACCTTGCAAAACTCCCTGCCAAACAGGGAAAGCAAATGTACTATACCAGACTATAAGGCAAAGATATAAACAACCCAACACCTTTTTGGTCATCACTAAATAAACTACTCCACCATGGAAAGACCACTAGTCCCTCTCCAAAAAGATGATACTGCAGACTTTATCCCCACACAAATAATTCCTATATTATACAAACTATATTATCTCTCTTAGAAACTAACATATCCACTCCTCTCTCTCCACCCCTGTCCAATGAAAACCATCCACAGTTCTATTTTATCCAGTACCTGTCTCACTCATAAGGAAGTTGCTCCTTAAACTAAAAATTACTTCTGTAGTTGTAGACCAAGTGCCATCAGACTACCTAAAAATGGCTGCAGAAGTCATAACCTTCCCTGTGCCCATAACAATTAATAGCTCCATAGCAGAAAGATGTGTCCCATCACTGTGGAAAAAAAATCCTACATCATATCACTGCACAAAGGTGGCACATTTACAAAGTTTAATAACTACTGATCGACAGTGATTCTTTCCCCCTCTCCAAAATATTAGAGAAATACATCCTTATGCAGCTGTTGCAATAACTAACCTCAAATAACCTGATCTCTCAGAAACACAACATGGTTTTAGGCCCCAGTATAGCACTACTACAGCTTAGCAGTATAGCAAACCAAAATAGAAACAATGATCTGCTTGCATCTGCTTGCATCCACAATGTTCTTAGACTTGTCAAAGGCATTGGAAACTGTGTCTCACCAGCAACTGCTATTTGACTCTCCTCAATAGGACTTTCACAGTACTCCTTGTTGTGGTTCCTTAGTTACCTATCTTGAAGGCAACAAGCCATTAAATGGAAACAAACCTACTCATTCTTTCAACCAGCTACTACAGATGTCCCCCATGGCACCATCCTGAGTCCTCTACTATTTAATATATTTGTTAATGACCTGCACACCTCCATTCACCATTCTAATTTAGTTCAGTATGCAGATGATGGATTACTATCAAAATGTTGAATGGCACTTCTTCAAACACTGGGTGGTCGAATGCACCTTTTTAAACTTTCACAATGCTGAACTGAAATATAATGAACTCATAATAATCACTATAGTGCAATCTCAGAGTTGGTGTATATAATTTACAGGGGGTGTGGGGGATGCAAGGGGGGCTTGCACCTCTGCAAAATGTAAAAATGTATGTAGATCTTTCCCATTGTACCTTCGCCACAACAGCTTGAGGGTGTGACGTCACCTCCTCATAGGTGAAGTTGCTTTGAATTCTTGCAAATGATGACCTTCCCGGTAATGATTTCCAACATTCTAAACAACTGACATGTCCAAATTTGACACAATGGTTCGATCATGTGAGTAAAAATTCCTGTGACATTCAACATTTTGATACTAAATCGCAGATGACTCAACATTAATATGTGCAGCCTCAACAATAAATAAGCTCCAACACATTACCCAAAAATCTTTCTCCTCTGTAGAAATCTGGCTAAAAGAATTAAACCTTCTACTCAACCCCAATAAAACTAAAGAAAATAAAACTCCAAGGATGAAGAAACTTGGTCCAGAAACTTGCAAATGCGTGTCAAACATGAATGAATAAAAGTGGAACAGTTTGAAAAACTTTTGATAACTTTTAATGTGTAAAATAAAATAGAGAAACAAATTCATCATGCGCTTTCGTCTGGTTCCTACCAGGCTTTATCAAGATGTTGAACAATCAAAAACAAAGTTGTTTTATACCATTTAAAATTGACCATGTGATTACTTAGTTTGAAGTTTGAATAATTAATTGTAATAATCAGAGATTTAAAAGGCCAATACCCTCCATAACACCAATATTACTATCAGGCTTATTAGTTTAAAATCTGATTAAAAGGTTGAATAAATTATATATATAAAATATAATGAAAACATATTTATGTAAAAATAGATATATGTACAAAAATATATATGTATTTGTGTGTTACATAAATAACATGCCATAAATAAAGTTTATAAAAATTGCAATACAGTGTTAAAATGTGTATGTGTGTATACATAAATATTTCTCCATGTTTTGTTATCAAAAATTCTGATGGTGTAGATTGGTTAAACATTAATACAATAAAATACAGTAAAAGTAAAAATGAGAAGTTCTTCATCTAATAAAGAATTATTAGTAGAAGCCCAGAGGGTAATAAATAGTTAATTCATAGTTTCTCTCTATTTAGTTTTAAAACACTAGCTATACTAATACTATCATTCAAGCCTGGAGATTTTGTTGCATTTAATTTTAATTGCCATACAAGTTCTTTATTCTCCAGACGAGTCTCCCAGTCACCTCCTCTAGGGTCAAATTTGACACAATGGTTCGATCATGTGAGTAAAAATTCATGTGACATTCAACATTTTGATACTAAATCTCAGATGACTCAACATTAATATGTGCAGCCTCAACAATAAATAAGCTCCAACACATTACCCAAAAATCTTTCTCCTCCATAGAAATCTGGCTAAAAGAATTAAACCTTCTACTCAACCCCAATAAAACTAAGCTAATGCTTTTCACCTCAAAAAGTTGCCAAAATCAAAAGCAATCTTTTACTAAAAAGTCAGCAAATAATATTGTCATTGAAGCTGTAACTCACAGTAAACTTCTAAGCGTTATAATAGATGAAAATTTAAAATATGGCCACCATATACTGCACACAATTAAATCTAATTTACATACCAGAAACAAGGTTCCCTTTATAGAATCAATGGAATCCTTACAGATACTGCAAGAAAAACTCTAGTCACCATCTTCTTTCTGCTGACTCTCTTATACACCTCTCCTATCCTAACAAACATAAACAATGCTCAGGCATCAATACTCAAAGCATCAAAACTCAAAGAAAGAAACTTGCGTCCTGCTACAATAAAATAGCTAAATTTGCCACTAGCTCCCCTCATACAACCCTCCAATATCTTAGTTTAAATTAATTGCACTGGCTTAAACTGCACAACTGTCTAACATATTCATAACTGACTACAGCACACAAACTCATTCATCACCCAGAAAAATGCCCTGAACTACAAAACTTATTAGTTCCCCACTGTCCAGCAAGGGACCTCCATTCTAATAACAGATTCTTATGTCTTACAAATAAGTCAAATAATGTTCCAGGAGACTTGCTCTACTCCCAATGCATTGTTAACTCTGGAATAGTAATGACATGCAAATAAAACTCTCCAACAACCTCAGTAGTTTTAAAGCACTGCTTAAACAATAGGCCAGATTTACAAAACCTTGCACGGAGTTGTTGAGTAGTGTAAGATGTCAAACAGGCAATATGTCTGCCGTGCGATCCAGGAACAGCCGGCAGGGGCATGCACAAGAGCTGCTAAAGCTACTCTTGCAACGACAGCATCATGGTATGCAAGTTACCTCATTTGCTGCTGAAAGCTATGCAAATGAGGTAGATTTGCAATCCAGGAAACACTAACCTGTCCGTGGAAGATTAGCATTATCTGCAGAAATGTACTCCATTGGTAACGGAGTACTGTTCTGCAAATAGCTAAACGGAGCTATGACAGCTCCAAATAAAGGATGCATACAGTTGAGGAAGCATGTCAATGGCCAGATATAAGGCCACTGGCATTTAAAAATGTTTAACAATATAAAAATCTAACTTTTTTCCCCCAGATTTCTGATGTTTAAGCATAGCGCAGCACCGCGCAAACGTGTGGCGCTTTAATAGGCATTTTCACTAAAAAGCTTATCCTGCCATGCAGGTGAATGGCAGGCTGATGACAACATGGCCAATGAGTAGTGGTTGCTAAGGGGGGAGGGGGGCTCAGTGTGAGAGATGTAACCATGCATTAATAGGCAATCCTGTGCAAATGAGGATAAGGATAGCGAATCCCAACTTTCCCCAGCATGTGAGCCATGTTCCAAGAGTGTAAGAGTAGGAGTAGTTGAGTAGTAGAGTAGAATATAGGTGACATCATGAGGGGGGGGTGTCAGAAAGGCTGTAAGCTAATTGGAGCACAGTGGCTTCTGTTTGCCCTGAGTTGCTCAGGATTGCAAGAGGCATGCCTACAGTTGTCCTATTTGAAAACCTGAAACCAAAGGTGCACACTGGTAAAAGATTGGAAATTTCTTGCAAATATGCACACAGCGTGTGTGCGCATGTGCGTGCATTTGCGCTTATTTGCACGGCGCTGCCTCGGACAGAAACAGAAAGGCAAAAGGAAGGAAAAGAAGTAGTAGGAAGTTAACCAAGGATAACTAGCAGAGCTGTCAGGTGAAATATATCAGAATCAGCCAACTACACAGGCAGCAGATGATCCCGGCCCAGCCCAGCACTTTAAACTCTGCAAACAGCATTCCCCCCTGTTTTTTCCCAAGAACTCTGCAACACTGCTGTATACAAAGAGGGAAAGCTTAAAAAGCTTAAGTCAGACAAAATGTTAGGGGCTGCTCTTGCTATCATAAACCAACATGTGCAAGGTGCTGAGGGTGGTGTTGTTGTGAATGCTGCTGAGCAATCCACAGTAAGGAGACGGAGAAGAGTGTACAGACCCAGGGTAACCTACCAGGGGCTACATGAGCTGTAGATAGTGAAGCACTATAGGGTGGACAGAGACCTCCAGGATCAAATTGTTGAGCTGTGCCAGCCACGCCTCACACACAGAACCAACAGAGGGAAACCCATCCCAGTGGATACCAAGGTATGTGTTGGCATAAGAATACTAGCAACAGGTACCTTCCAGAGACCAACTGGTGATATGATGGGGATTTCACAGGCATCAGCATCCAGGGTACTGCACCAGTTCCTGGATGTCATGTCAGCACATGTTGGTGACCACGTATATTTCCCCAGTTCCCGTGAGACATTGGTCAGCAATATGCATCTTTTCCACCAAATAGCAGAACACCCTGAGGTAGTGGGTGCCATAGACTGCACGCACATATGCATCAAAGCACCACCCAGTGAGTGGGGTTGGGTGTATATCAACTGCAAGGGCTTCCCCTCCATCAAATGCCAGGTCATGTGCGATGCCAAGGGCATAATAATGAATGTGTGCGCTGGCTGCCCTGGAAGCTATTACGATTCCCATATCTGGCATCTGATGCAGCTGTACCAGAGATTTGCCAATGGGGATATCCCTAATGGTCACCTCGTAGGGGATGCTGGATACGCACTTGAGCCGTGGTTGATGACACCCATCAGAAATGCACACATACCTGAACAAGAACTCCATAATGAGGCACATGCACAAACAAGAAACATAATTGAGCATGTGTTTGGTATGCTCAAGTCATGGTTCCAGTGCCTGGACACATCTGGTGGAGCCTTGCAGTACTCACCAGCAACAGATACCCAAATTGTTATGGTATGTGCCATGCTACACAATATGATCCTGTGGAAGCAGCTGCAGCAGGAACAGCATGGGGCAGTGGGGCAGGGCCAAACAGCCCCTCACCATTGCCAAGGCCTGCACAGGCACAGTGTGACTCGGAGGAGGAACAACCTGAACCTGCCCCAGTAGGCAGAAGGAGGTGTGCCCATTATGCCCTGGCCTTGGCAAAGAGGCAACACATAGCACATACACTGACTCAGTAGGAACTCTGGAAATGACACCTCTCTGTGACTCGCACATACAGTAAAAGGGATGCCTAACTTGACACTACCTGTTTTCAAACATTTATAGGAAGTGTACTATGTGCATCCAACACAGGCAGCCTTGCAGCACCACCTGAGGCACGAGTGCCCTATTTTAAGCAATATAAAGCACTGCTAAGCACACTTTACCAGTATTGAGCATATTTAAATACAATTGTATGTAGCTGCACACTGCACTAACCAGCACAATGTCGGGCAATGTCAGGCAACATTGAGCAGAGTTGGGCAAAGTCGGGCAAAGTTGGGCAAAGTTGGGTAAACACGCTCACACCTGCTTTACTGTTCCTTAACCAGTCAGGTCTGCCCAGCAGGAAAATAAAAAGCAGTGACAGGGCTCAAACTCAGGATACTGTGCACTACAGTCACAATACTGAACCACTAAGCCATGACAGCATTTCACTGGCACAGACACAACTTAAGTCACTCACACATACCAGTTGGGGGGGGGTCACATACCTAACAGTCACAGCCAGCAGGACAATTGTAGACAAATGCAAACACAAACAAATGCTGTATCATGCCCTCAGAAGAGGCATATGAGTAACCTCCCCACTGATCTATGCAGACAGATAGCAGGCCAGGCAGTGTGATGTGGGTTGGGTAGGCTATGAAGTCACAAACTAATATGTGTGTAATTGGAAGCTAAGGTCTGTAGTACAGTGGTATGCCTCAAGCCAGTATGATAGGCAACAATACAGACTGAAATGAAGTAACTTACATAGCAGTGCAGGCCTAGCAAATGTGTATAAGTATCAGGTGTACCCCTCATCCTATGTACACCCACAGTAGCAATTAGGTGTGCCCCCCCCTGAGTAAAAATGTACAAATAATAGCTCTCCCCCCTGTATGTAGAAATGTTGATAAGTCTATGCAAATTGATTCATGGAAGCTCTGCAGGCACAGCGTCCTTTCTGCTGATGTACAACACAAAGGTGAGCCCTCAAGTAAAAACCAACTTGATTTTTCACACACATATAGTATATATGCCCATAGTGGGCATGCTCACACACTTAAACAAATTTAGCAAATTTCAGTCAGCAACATACTGAAAGGTCATACTGGGTATGCTCACACACAAACAAACAAAGCAAATGTCAGTCAACAACATACTGAAAAGTCATACTGGGCATGCTCACACACTTAGGCCATGTCTGAGTACAGCAGTGGGCCACACATATCTGGCAGTTGCAGTTCTTACTCCAGACACTTGTCACTATTCACCAATCCTGCCTTGTGCACACAGTGATATGAAAACAGATCCATATAACATATTGGACCCCTGTCATAATCAAACTATGTACTACAAGTACTTAAGTTGTTCAAAGAAAGTGAAAATCCAAAGAAAATCAATAAATCTCCCATCAGTATCATCAGGAAACAATGAGCACTCCTAACATTATCCAAGCCATGTTTTGGAAAAAATATTGCCAAAGAGTCCGTAGAGAACCATGAAGCTTTCTTTAGCTATGTCATAAATATCACTGTAAACTCATATATGTTCTGAGTCACTGCAAAGTGTAAATGAATAGATGTACATGACTGACATTGCCAACATCTTGTCAGACAGGTTCATGCATATTTACCCCCCTCTCACTGACAAAAGGGCCCATTACCATACCTGGAGATTGTGAAAACCCAGAAATCACATATACAATGGTTAAACAGCTCTATCCAAACCTAAAAACATGGTGTCTATGGGATGACATGGTTTCCCTGGCTGTGTCATATGTGAACTCCAAAACAAACAAACCCTGATCCTGAACAGTCTGTTGAGACTCATCCTCTGTACAGGATATGAAATTGTTGAATGGGTTACAGCAACCTTTGGCACACTTCACAAGTGTTGGTGCACAACAGACCATGGGAACTATTGTCTTATAAGCCTAATAATCCTGTTCTCCAAGGCCATGGAGTTCATCATTATGGAACTCATAAACAGAGCTATTGGGAGCCTACAAACACCCAACACTACCCATTTTGGTTTGGTCAGGGGCGGATCATGTTTCCTAAACATGCTAGACAGTTTTCAAGGCAGTTACCCAGGACATACATCAATGAAATGAGTTATACACGGCCTACATAGACCTTGAAAAACCCTTTTCCAACATTCCACACACATATCGTATCCACAAAATCAACGACCTGTGCATAAACACGTATGTTATCTGATGGATTACCAACTGGGGCACAGAAAGATCCCACAAGGTAAGAATTGTGGTCTCCCTGTTGGACTGTAAGCTGGTAACAACTGCTGTCCCCCATGGATCAGTCCTGGGACCCCTCCTGTCTGGTGTATACTTTTCAGAAATACAGTCAAACACATGAGGGCTATGGTTAGCAAAGTTTGTGGGTGACTGCAAAAAGGTTGTCATAATTGATGTTTGGGACAACAAAGATATCCTTAAAAAGGGTCTCAGTCAGACAGATATGGTGTCAAAATTATGGCCTCGAGCTATAGTCATACAAATACCACATAGGTGCCAACACCCTAAATATGGAGGTAATAATAAGGGATCTATGGACACATGTGGATAGTCATCTCTACTTCCAGAAACACATTCACAAAGTGGTTAGAAAATCATGCTATGTGTTCCCACACATTGTCAAGGTCTTTGCATGTAGGTCAAAGGAGGTTCCCTCTACTCATCAGTCATCAGACCCATCAGAGAGTATCACAGCACACTTGCGATGAATCTGGCTAGGCACCTTCAGCAGCTGGAAAGACCACTGAAGTACCTCAACAAGAGGATTACTGGCCTCAAACAGTTGCCCCATGCAACAAGACTGAATTTAACTCAGTCTGTACTCTGTTGCATACTGTCTACTCAGGTGATCTCTGCCCAACAGACAGGTCCATATCCAATGTAGAACTGATGTACATGAGCTATCTGAAGCAAACCCAAGCTCACTGTGCCACATCGTCTAGGGATATCATCATCACAACAATAAACAGAACATGTTGGAGGAATACATTACTAACTGACAGACTTCCCTTGCTTTGGAACAGGCTTCCAACCTACATTAAGCTGAGTCCCTCACTGACACTCTTCCAGAGGAGCCTTGATGAGTGTATGTGAAACTGAACTGTAAAACAATGGATAACTTCATCAGGTCTACTACACAGAGGCCTAGGGAACTAACCCCATGTGTGGTGATAGCTGCACACTCTGGCCATACTAATATATGCCATTAGGCAGATAGCCTATTACCTACCTATGTACCTATATATATGTAGGGGGAACACAGTATAATAAGCCAAAGAAGGATGGGCAGAGATGTATGTAAAAGGGTGACCATGAGAGGGAGCCATCCAGGACTGTCCCTCCCAGCACACATCCCAATGGCACAAAAGACATGAGGTGCACATCTCACCCACTGTACATAACAGCCACCAGTATCTGTAAGCATTGCAGTGTATGTGGTCCATGTGCCTGCTGTACAACATGACTGTACAATGAAGTACACATCTACTATCTGGAGACATGTACCTGTCACACACGTTCATAGGTATGTAGTAGACTATTTTCACAAAGTCATATATTAGCCTAGGCAAGTTGTGCAGCTTTCACCATCCCATTGGGTAGTCTCCCAAGCCCTAGTTCTAATAGTTAGTACCCTAAACCCCTTTCTAGTAGGGCTGCTGATGTGATGCCTGGCGTGAATTGTCTGTTTCCAATCCACTCATCAAGGTTGCTATTGAAGAGTGTCAGCGAGGAGCTCTGTCTGATGTACATTGGGACTCTGTTACACAGTAAGGCAAGTGTCTAGGATGGTACTCTATCCCACCAGCATGTTGTATTCATTGTTGTGATGAGGTTCATAACCCTGGAGTGTGTAGTGTGACTCACTTTTGTTATCCATAGATGGAGCATGTTCAACAGTTATTTGTTGGACATGGCTCTGTATGTTAGGCAGAGTATGCCTCTGAGTAGGCGGTACGCAACGGAGAACAGATTTAGTTTTACCAGTTGTGCTGCATAACGCAACTGTTTGAGGCCAGTAATCCTCTTGGTGAGGTACATCTGTGGTGTCTACAGCTGCTGGATATGCTTAGTTGAGTAAATCCAAAATGGTGCATTGTACTCAATGGTGGGTCTGATGACTTAAGAGTAGAAGGCCACCACTACCTCTTGTGATCCTGATGCAAACCCTTTGTTGATTAGATGGGCCACATAGGATTACCTAATCACTTTGGCAACATGGTAGTCAAAGTAAAGATGACTATCTACATGTGTCCCCAGATCCCTTATTACCTTGTCAGTTTTTAGGGGGTAACACCTATGTGGTAGTTTGTGGGTACTTTGTTTTCACCAAAGGGGATTACTATGCATTCTTCCACATTAAGCTTGAGGCCATGATTCTGACACCACACATCTGTCTCATAGTGTCCCTACTGGAGAATATTTGTGTCATCCGGGGAATCTGTTATGGCAAACACTTTACAGTTCCCAGCAAACTTAGTCAACCGCAACCCTCCGGTGTTGGCATGTACTTTTGAGAAATCTATACCAAACAGGAGGGACCCCAGGACTGAACCCTGTTGGACACCAGTTGTTACCGGTGTAGAGTGTGACATGTAGCCAGCAACTCTTAATTTGTGGGATCTATCTGTGACCCAGTTTTCAATCCATCTTGTGATGTATGGATTCATGCCCAGGTTGGTGAGTTCATCTATGATACTTGACTGGGGAATGGTGTCAAAGGCCTTAGCAAGGTATAGATAGGCTGTGTGGAGCTCATTTCAATCATCTGTAGCCTGAGTAACTATCTCAAAGAAACCCACCCAGTTCAGGAGGCATGATCTGCATTTGACGAAGCCAAACTGGGTGTGCTCAACTGTGTGAAGGTTCCCAATGTCTTTATTGCTGACTTCCATTATGATTGGCTCCATTGCCTTGCAGATCAGGCTCGTCAGGCTCATAGACCGTGAATGCCAAGGGTCTTTTGTGGCCCCACCCCTGTGGAGTGGGAAGAACATTGCTGTGCAACATTGTATGGGTACATATTCTGTATTGAGAGGTGTAGGTATCCTTGATGAATATGGATACATCCCCGCCCTATGTGCTATGATCCAGGTTCTGATGCTGGAAGGTATGGAATGAGTAGTATCCTAGTAGTGCTGGTGTGCTTTCTGGGGCCTTGAACTAGGTTTCTGCTACTGCACAGACATCAATATTCTCCATACTGAGAAGTGCCTTGAGTGTGTGCATTTGGAGGCAGATACTTCTGGCAATGAGTAGCATTTAGCTCACTTTGTTGTTATTTGTGTTGGTTACAGGGTTTGGTTTGTCCTGAAGTCAAGGCCTCATTTGTCCGATCTGACCATATGCTAATTAAACTACATATCCATATTCTGCCCCCACCCCCCATTCAGGAAACTATGTTAAAAATTTTCTCCAAAGCCAACTTCATGCTTCTTAAGACAGAAGTGGTGAACTTCAGGACACCCATATAGATGGACAATACAGTTACGACTACTGAATCCTACACAATTGCACTTTATAAGCACTTACATGAGTGAATGGATCATGCTATCCCAAACAGAACCAAGATGCTATCCTCTAAGAAAAGGAAGCCAATCTGGTGGTCCCCTGCCATAAACAAACTGTACAACAGAAGGAAGAAACTTTTGCAAAAGAGGGTAAAATCCCATGAGTGGAGGAGCTCCATGGTCAACCTCAGTAAGAAGCAGTGATCCCTGATAAAATCCTCCAAAGCTAGTTACGAAAACAAAATCGCCACTGATTCTAAATACAGCCACAAAGCATTCTATAGCTATGTCAGGAATCTCAATGACAACACTCAGATCTGCTCTGAGTTACAGCACAACAATGCTAAATATACAGACCCAACATTGCCAACATCCTGGCAGATAGGATCAGTGCTACTTTACCCCACTCTCACCCATGAAAGAGCCCATCTCTATACCGGAAGATTGCAAAGTTGATGTTACCACGGTTGCACAGGTAGAAAACACTATCCAAAGCCAGGAATACAGCATCCATGGGACCAGACAACATCCCAGGCTGGGTTCTACACAAACTACAGAACGAACTGGCACCACACCTAAGTACCATGATCAATCATAGCCTCACCTCAGGCTTTGTGCCTGCTGAATGGTGCACAGCAATGGTTATTCCACTACACAAGCGGGGAGCCACCATGTACCCTGGGAACTAGTGCCCCATTAGCCTGATGAGCCTGGTCTGCAAGGCCATGTAACGTATCATCATGGAACTTATAAACAAAGACATTGGTAATCTCCAAACTCTGGACCACAACCAGTTTGGGTTTGTAAAAGGCAGATCATGTCTACTAAACCTGATAGACTTATTTGAAGCAGTCACCAAAGCCATAGACAAGGGTAAGGTGGTTCACACAGCCTATCTAGATCTTGCTAAGGCTTTCAACACCATCCCCCACTCTGGAATTATAGATAAACTCACTAAACCTGGTATAAATCCCTATGTCACAAGATGGGTTGCCAACTGGCTCACTGACAGAACCCACACTGTGAAAGTAGCAGACTCCAAATCTGACTTCAGACCAGTGACAAGTGGAGTACCACAGGGTTCAATCCTGTGTCCTGTCCTGTTTGATACCTACTTCCCTGAAGTACAAGCTAACACATAAGGTCTTTGGCTAATGAAGTTCCCAGATGACTGCAAACTAGGAGCCATAATCGAAACTACTAATGATGTGGACATCCTACAAAAGGGCCTCACTGAGACAGATGCCTGGTGTCAAAGCCATGGCCTCAAGCTCAATGCCAAAAGTGCATTGTCATCCCCTTTAGTAAAAACTCTGTACCCATGAACTACAACATAGGCGGTAGTATACTTAACACTGAAAGTGTGATAACATACCTTGGGACACAGGTGGACAGTAGTCTCTCCTTTGATAATCACATCACCACAGTAGTCAGGAAATCCTTCTACATGGCACACCTCATCACAAAAGGTTTCTCATGCAGAAAAAAGAGGTCATTGTTCCCCTCTACTTATCACTCATTAGATCCATTATAGAGTACAATGCCCCTTTTGGTATGTACCGCACAAGAAATCTACAACAACTGGAAAGCCCACAGAAATACCTCACAAAGAGGATTACCGGCCTCAAATACATGCCCTACACAGACCATCTCAAAACACTCCAGCTTTACTCTGTCACATATCGCCTACTCAGAGGTGATCTCTGCCTAACATACAAAGCTATGTCAAACACAGAGCTGTTGGACATGCTCCACTTAAAGAAATCCCAATCCCTCTGAGCTTTGTCCCCAAAACCCAGACCGAAATACAAAATGAGGGGGTGTATCCATTTTCATAAAGGATACCCACACCTCCAGGTTAGTGGCACAGCACAAGACTTCGGAGACCATCCAAGTGCAACTAACAGTGGGCAAAGCTGCTTATCAGATCATAGCCTGCTACAGATCACCTACCTTGTCTCAGGACCCCCACTCAGCATTCCTGAGAACACTGTAAAATATAAAGGTCCTACCAAACACCATGATATTAGGAGATTTCAACTATCCAAACATTGACTGGGAGAATTACTCAAGTACAAACTCCTTTATCCAATGCTTCCTAGAGTTTATAAACTCAAACGCCCTGGAACAGCTGGTCACCACGCCCACTAGAGATGACAACATACTGGACCTGATCATCACCAACATGGGGGATCAGTGTTCCACACCAAAGGTAAACCCATCGCTGGTAAGATCAGATCATAAAGTAATCACACTGGACATCCACATCCCCACCCCACCCCCAGTCAAGGAAACCACTGTGAAAAACTTTTCAAAAGCAAACTTCACACTTCTCAAGACCAAAGTGGAAAGTTTCAAAGCCCCCTTGCTACAGGATAATGCTATCCAATCCACAGAATCCTTTATAAGTGCATTCTATGAGCATCTACAGGGATGCATGGATCAAGTCATCCCAAGTAAAACCAAGACTCACTCCTCCAAAAAGAGGAAAACAGTCTGGTGGTCCCCGGCTGTAAATTTGCTATACAACAGAAGGAGGAAACTACTACATGATCATTATTAGCAAGAAACTATGATCACTCATAAAATCATCCAAGGCCAGTTTCTAAAGAAAAATTGCCAAGGAATCTAAAGATAACCACAAAGCCTTCTTTAGCTATATCAAAAATTTAGGTGGCAACTCTCAGATATGCTCGGAGCTACTGCAAAATGGCAAAAAATACACTGAACCAACTGACTTTGCCAACATCTTGGCGAACAAGTTCAGTGCAAACTTCACCCCCCCACAACCACACCCCACCCCCAAAAGGGCCAGAGTCCATCCCAGAAGAATGCAGAGCCCCAGACATCACGGACATGCAGGTAAAAACAGCCTTCTCCAAAGCTAAGAACACAGCATCAATGGGACCGGATGGTATCCCAGGCTACGTCTTACACAAGCTCCAAAAGGAACTAAACTCTCACCTAAATTCACTGTTCAGACTCAGCCTTACCACAGACTATGTACGCAAAGAATGGTGTACAGCAACAGTCATCCCGCTCCACAAAGGTGGTGCCAAAACAGAACCTGGGAACTATCATCTTATAAGCCGGGCCAGCCTGGTCTGCAAAGCTATGGAGCAAATTATCATGGAACTCATAAACAGAGACATTGGGAACCTCCAAACACTGGACGCTACCCAATTCGGCTTTGTTAAAGGCAGATCCTGCCTCCTAAACCTGGTTGACCTCTTTGAAACAGTTACCAAGGCCATAGATGAAGGGAAGGTAGTCCACACAGCCTACCTGGACCTCGCTAAGACCTTCGACACCATTCTCCACTCTGGCATCATAGACAAGCTTACCAGCTTGAACATTAACTCCTATGCCACGAGATGGGTGGCCAACTGGCTCACTGATAGAGCACACATGGTCAGTGTTGCGGGTGCCATGTCCGACTCTAAACCAGTCACAAGTGGCGTCCCACAGGGCTCGGTCCTGGGACCCCTCCTGTTCAGTATGTACTTCTCTTAGGTACAGGCAAGCATGGGAGGACTATGGCTGACCAAGTTCCAGATGACTGAAAACTGGGGGCCATAATTGACTCTCCGGCTGACACAGACATCCTCCAGAAGGGTCTTGCAGAGATAGATACCTGGTGTCAAAACCATGGCCTCAAGCTGAATGCCAAAAAATGCATAGTCATCCCGTTTGGAAAAACAAAGTGCCCACGAATTACCACATAGGTGGTAATCCACTAGGTATGGAAAATTTAATTAGGGACCTGGGGACCCAGGTAGATAGCAACCTCTCCTTTGATAATCACATTGCCAAAGTTGTTAGAAATTATTTCTATGTAGCCCACCTAATCAAGAAAGGGTTCATCTCTAGATCAAGAGAGGTCATTGTGCCCCTCTACTCATCACTCATTAGGCCCATAATAGAGTACAATGCCCCATTTGGTATGTACCTTAATCGGCACATGCAACAGCTGGAAAGACCACAGAAGTACCTCACCAAGAGGATCATGGGCCTCAAAGAGATGCCCTATGCAGCTCGACTAAAGAAACTCCAGCTCTACTCAGTTGCTTACTGCCTGCTCAGAGGTGATCTATGCCTGATGTATAAGGCCATGTCCAACCTGGAATTAATGGACATGCTCCACCTCAAGAAAACCAAATCTCTTAGAGCCACATGCTCCAGTGAATTAAACCTCAGCACAGCAATAAACAGGACATGCTGGAGGGATAGATTCCTGTCCCAGACACTTCCCTCACTATGGAATAGAATCCCAGTTTATGTTAGGCAGAGCCCCTCGCTGACTCTCTTCAAGAGGAATCTTGATGAGTGGATGGGAAATTGTAAATTTACCCCTGGGATCACTTCAGTGGCCCTGCTAGACACAGGCCCAGGAAACTAATTTAAAAGGGAGGCGAAAGCCAACACATTCTGGCTAGGCTTATAAATGCCCTTGGGCAGATATCCTAGTACCTACCTATGAACCTACATGCTCTAGGGACCTAAACCTTGTCACCACGATAAACAGAACATGCCGGAGGGATAGATTCCTGTCCCAGATACTTCCCATACTCCGGAATAAACTACCTATCTACATCAAACAAAGCTCCTCATTAGCACTCTTCAAGAAAAATCTTGATGATTGGATGGGAAAGAGGAAATTCACCCCAGGGATCACTTCTGTGTCTCTGCTAGACAATGGCACAGGAAAATAAATTTCTTGGGTGGCAAAAGCCAGGGTACCTTTTTGGCTGGGCTTGTATATGCCCCAGGGCCAATAGCCTAGTACCTACCTATGAACCTATGAGCCTTTGAGCCTTGCCTAAAAAAGGTAATATGGGGACAGCAAGAGCCTTGGCCAGTATTCAGAAGCATAGGAGCAACAGGTGCAAACCATCTGTAGTGAAGCAACGAGGCTTGTCTATCATGTCATCACAGGCAGACAGAGACTGGATCTGCTTTGAATTACACCAGAAGCTCAGCCAATTGTTGAAGTTTATCATCTTTCTGTTATATTGCAGTATCTTGTAGGTGAAGGTAAGATGCTACTCAAGGTCAGGGTCACACCAGCCTGGGCTACATGATCATAGAGCTAATATACATCTCTTGTCATGTTGTCCTGGGAGGTTCATCTCAGATCATTCACACTGACATGTACAAAGAACACGTCATATATGTACCTGTTCTGGAGTGATGTAAGTGCTTGTGTTATGGGGTGGATCATAGCACCTAACAGACAACTGACAGTAACCTTCCCCTTGTACAGCCGAGTGAGTAGAACATCTGTGTGCCTGACTGTGAAGTCACCTATAACTAGTGTGTTGGGTATGTTGTTTTGCCTTAGGGCCTGTTGTGAGGCACACTGCTTTGGTGTATCATGTGTTTTCTGGCGTGTGCATGGAGGTGCATGTTGCTTGCTTGTTTGCTTAGGAGGACACTCTCTCTTTTTCAGATTAATATCTGTATTCTCCGAGTATGGCAATGTGTATTTATGTCTGTGTTTTGCTGGTGCTTATATTGTAGGTCTATGTGAGACAGTTGGTGCTGTGGTTTATGACCCTACTCTTCCTGACTGTATTGTCCAGTATTGGGTTGACAGAGCTTAGCCACCAGTTTGCCACTGTGTGTGCCAGCATGTGGTGCATCAACCCATATATGATATGGTCATGGCCTATGCATACAATACACTCACAATACACCTAGTATGATAAGCCTGCTGAGGTTAGCAAATGTGAAAAAAAACTTTGGGCAAACTGTCAACAAGTAATGTCTGTATTGCAACCTGTAACTCCATATTGCTTGCTGAAGTGTAAAGACGTACTTAGTTTGGATTAAGAACACCGAACTTGCCAACTGTGTGTGTGTGTGTGTGTGTGTGTGTGTGTGTGTGTGTGTGTGTGTGTGTGTGTGTGTGTGTGTGTGTGTGTGTGTGTCTGTCTCTCCCTGGGGAGAGAGCAACTTTTTTGGAGACTACTCACACCCCTTAAAAGTGGTATACTCATCTTTGTCAAGTCTGATGATGTCACCATCCTACAAATATACCTGTGGAAAAAAGCAAGCCAATGAATGTGTTAAGCGCGTCATGTAAATGTGTACTGCTGTAGTATAATGTAGTTAGGTAGGGTTTCAAATCCTGCACTTGCCAACTGTGTGTGTGTCTCCCTGGAGAGGAGCAACCTTTTTGGAGACTACTCACACCCCTTAAAAGTGGTATACTCATCTTTGTCAAGTCTGATGATGTCACCATCCTACAAATATACCTGTGGAAAAACAACATCCCAATAATGTGTGTAACGTGTGTTGTAAATGCATACTACCATCGTATTATAATGTAGTTAGGTAGGGGTTCAAATCCTGCACTTGCCAAGTGTGTGTGTTTCCCTGGGGAGGTGCAACCTTTTCGGAGACTACTCACACCCCTTAAAAGTGGTATACTCATCTTTGTCAAGTCTGATGATGTTGCCATCCTACAAATATACCTGTGGAAAAGAGAAATGCTACTAATGTGTATAGTGCTTCATGTAAATGCGTACGGCTGTAGTATCATAATGTAGTTAGGTAGGAGTTTGAATCCTTCCCTTGCCAACTGTGTGTGTAAGTGTGTGCATTTCCCTGGGGAGGAGTAACATTTTTGGAGACTACTCACACCCCTTAAAAGTGGTATACTCATCTTTGCAAAGTCTGATGATGTCAACATCCTACATTTATACCTGTGGAAAAGAGAAAGCCTAGTAATGTGTATACCGCATTGTGTAAATGCATACTGCTGTAGTATCATAATGTACTAAGAAAGAAGTTTGAATTTTGCACTTGCTGTGTGTGTTTGCTCCAGGTGTATGGGAGTGTGTGACACTGTTGGTCAATGTGGAGTGGGTTTTGATTTTTCTAGTGTATGACATATCACAATGACCACTGTATGTGCATTACACATGTAAGGTAGCTGTGGGGCAAAGCCATATACATACATGTGACCTCAATTATTTCATATGTGGGTACTCTGCTTTCTCCATGAACGTATCTGTTATATTTGCCAGAGCGTGCTGGCACTTTCCAGACCTTAGGTCACTTCTGTATGCTAGTGACAAGCGTAGCCACTGCAGTGATCCCTGGGCTACGTCTTCTGTTTCACATCCACTCATCACGGTTTCTATTGAAGAGTGTGAGTGAAGGTTTATGCTTGAGGTATATTTGAATCCTGTTCCAAAGCAAGCAAAGTCTGGCAAAGATGACTAATCATTATAGGTGTGCAACAACCTCTGTGGATCTGCATGCAAACCCTTTATTGCTTATGTGCTCCACAGAGGGATTTCCAAAACCCTTTGGTAATGTGATTAACAAAGGAGAGATGACTAAACACATGTCTCTATGTATACATTAGTACCTGTTCCACATTTTGGGGGCTACTACCTATGTTGTACTCTGGGGATACTTTGTTTTCTAAAAGTGGATAACTTTGCTTTCTTTGGCTTATAGGTTTACAGCATGGGTTTGACACCATGTATCTGTCTCTATGATACCCTTTTGGTGGATGTGTGTGTCATCTGGAGAATAAAGTATAGTCCACAGTATGCATTTTCATCAAACGTGGACAGACATATCCCTACTGTATTTGCTTGTACCTAAGAAAGCTATATGCCAAACAAGAGTGGTCCCAGGACTGAGTGCAAGGGAATACCACTTGCTACTGGCATAGAATAGTACATGGAGGCTGCAAATGTTACTGTGTGCCTACATCTGTGCGTCAGTTGTCAATCCATCATCTAACAATCGTTTATGGTCAGTCTGTTGAGGATATATATAATTCCAGAATGTGGGATGGGTATGAATTGCTGGTGAGCTATAGATTGGCTGTGTGGACCTCCCCTCCCTCACCTATAGCCTTGTTAACTGGCTTGAAGTCTACTAGGTGTAGGAGCCATGATCTGGCCTTTAGAGAACCCAAGTGGGTATGGTGCAGTGCTTTCAGGTTCATAATGTCTCTGTTAATGAATTCCATAATGCTGTGCTCCATAGCCCTCCCGATAACATTTGTCAGGCTTATAGGTTGAGAGTTTCCAGGATCTGCTGTAGTTCTACCCTTAATCAGTTTATGCTAACATTTGCACTGGGTGTGACGAGGGTGGACAGGTTTAGGAATAAGTATATTAGAGGGTCATCCCAGGTTTGAAGGTTAGTAGACCAAGCCAGATAGGCAGGATTAAGTTGGTTTGTACATGTGCTGAGGAAAGATGCAGAGTATATTGTGAAATAGATGCTAAGGATGAAGCCGCCAGGTAACAGGAAAAGAGGAATGCCTAAGATGAGGTTTATGGCTGTGGTGAGAGAGGACATGCAGGTGGATGGTGTGACAGTGCAAGATGCAGAGGGCAGGAAGAAATGGAAACAGATGATCTACTGTGGCGACCCCTAATGGGAGCATCCGAAAGGAGAAGAAGAAGATGTTGTAGCTCAACCCTTGTGGACTGTGAACACCATTACCATGCGTCATTCCACAAGTATGTAACCTGTATAGAGGCTGCATCTGGACAGAGTGTTTAGGTGAGTGTTGACTTCATATTTCAGCTTGTGTATGACACAGCCAGGGACACTGTCCATTACCATTGCCACTGTGGTTTGGTCTTTGGTAAAGAGATGTTTTAACTAGAGTGTCTGTGAATCATCAGATTTTACATTCTTCAGGTCTGGAAATGTGGCCCTTGTGTAAAGACAGGGATGTGAAATCCGCATTCAAACTGTCTGACAAGAAATTGGTAATGTCAGTCATATAAGTGTACTTTGTGACAATTTACATTAACTGTGACTCAATCTGAGATTTCCCCTGTAGATTATACACAACACTAAAGAAAGCTTTAGTGTTGTCTTAGGAATTCTTGCCATTTTGTATTTTGAAGCTTGCCTTGTATGTTTATTGAGGGATTGTATTTTCCCAGTGATACTGACCAGAGAGGTTATCCCTTCTTGGTATGTAACTCTTTTTTGGTAGAACTTCATACCTTCTATTATATATTTAGTTTATGGCAGGGGTCCATGAGACTAATGCACTTTTACTGTATAAGTGAGAATTTCTTGTGTTTGTGATAGCATGGTCCATGCAACCCTGTAGGTGAACAGTGTGCATTACTACAGGATTATGCAGCTGGGACAGTGTTAACCTTAGTAATGCAAACCAATGACAGATAGCAACAACAGCATCACCCACAGCACAGTGTCAACCCATGTCATACACACACATGCGTACTCAAGTTCCAAAATGTGTGTAGTACAATGCATACTGGCCACCAATAGAAACTATGGAGTGTTAACAATGCCAGTACAGGGCATGTCACCCTGCCCATGTGTCCAATACGCATGTACATGTAGACAGTGCACCTCCACCATGTTCACAAATGGACACCTGAAACCTGCATTGCACACACCCCACACTTACTGTCCATTGTAAAATGCATGCTGACACAACTACACACATCAGCCAAGTGGCACATGGGCAAACAAAACACAATTGGAATAAACACTGGTGAAAACAATACAACATTGCTAATTACAGCTTTAATGCATCATGCCTGCTCAGCTACACCTTCAAGGATATCATTACACTTTACCACTGACAACATGCTACACATCTAACCATTGCTATACTTTATTAAAGTCACCCTGTGCATCAGCACCATGTTAGCCTGTTCCTGCATCAATGTTACAGATGACAGGAGGTGGCACAGGTTTCATCATATGCACAGGGTGTGTTGTTGGTTTGCCAGAGGCCTACACTGAGCCATACAATTGACATGTGTGTGTGAGTGTGTGTGAGGGCCATGAGTACTGTTGTGGGCCAATGTTGATATAATGTGTGCAGGTATGTGTTTGCCATAGGTTTCTGGTTTATGTGTGTGTGTCTGCATGCACACAGTTCCACCATGTGGCTGCTTTATATGGGGATTTGTGAGACAGCTATAGACTGAACATGGCAGGCTTTACAGATCACCATCTCTGGCCATGGATATGGAACCTATGCCTGGCATGTGTGCTACAGACAGTATCAGGTACTAATCCAGATTGGGTACTATCCGAAGAGGTTGACATATGTCCACTGGATCCAGGTTCCTGCAGGGACTGGCCAGAGCCACGTGCATGTGGTCTGCTAGGACGGTCTATGGACAGCCCCCCCCAACATTGCTGGGGCTGGTGCTGGCACTACAGGAGTGGCTGTAACTTGCTGGACATCCATGGTGACCTCCAGCTTCTGATGTTGCTGGCATACATCCACATTGATGTCTCAACCATCCCACCCTCTCCTGACACATGGACATGACATTGTGGAGGACATCCAATGTCTCACCCCAATGTCTATCAATGACCTCAGTCTAGTTACGTATGGCATCTGCTAGGTCAAGGATACTGTCACTTGCAGAGGTGTTATGAGACCTCTGTGCCATTAGTCCCTTTCTGGTGTACCGCTCCATTCTTGTCTGTGCCTCCATGACAGCCTGGAACATGCATGTGGTAGAAAGAGGTGTGGCATGGCTGCCAGGGGCATGATGACCAGCAGTGCTCTGACTAGAACCCCTAGGCATCTGCCTATGTGGTACTATTCCAGACATCTGGCTATGGCTGCTGTGTCCTGATACATGTGCCATAGATATCACACTGTCCTGGCCAGTGCCAACCGTACACTGTCCCTCAGCTAAAGGCAATGGTGATGATGGATGTACAGGCAGTATGACTGTGTGCATGGATGGGGTGGAGACTTGTGTACTATCAATTGGTGGCCCAACAACAGACCCTGACAAACCTGCCTGTGCCTTAACAAACCTATCCTCATCATCACTGTCTGTCTCAGTGACATCAGGTTCCCTGCTGTACTGAACCAGCCCCACCTCGGCACCTGTGACAGGAAAACAGGAAACACACTTTAAGACCTGAACATGACTTCAGACCACATGCGCACATGCACACATGCACACATGCGCACATGCACACATGCGCATATGCAAATGCACACATGCGCAAATGCACACATGTGCAAATGCGCACATGCACACATGCACACATGCACACATGAGCAAATGCACACATGCACACACAAAAATACACTCCTCCCCAAAGCAGACACACACAACACCAGCAATCCCAGAACATACACAATAGCAGGTGATGGTGGGGTACAGTATCACAAGCAAAACAGTCTAATCACACATATCAGCATGCAGCACATGTGCTGGTCAACAGCATGCAGTGCAAGTGTAGTCAGTCCTTGTTACTAACCTGGAACAGAAATCATACATGAACACAACATTGCTGTGCAGATATTCATAACCCTGTAATGTACTGTGCACAATAACTCACAGGTGTACATACCATTGCTGGATGTGTATCTGTGCATCAGATAGGTATCCAAGGCTGATTACAGCCTCTGTGTCTTTAGCAAACAATTGTGGACACATTTTTAGCACATGCATGATGATTATTCACACAACATCATCAGTGGTGCATGGATACTTAATGGAATACCATTCGGCCACATACTCAATGCATGGTACTTATGGTGAGTGTAGATCATATTGTGGACATGCCAGTCTCATCCATAATATGGCATGCTAAAACACAACTGCATATTTAAACACTACACATACCCAATATGTGTCATATGACCTAGCCACTCAAGAGCATCACAAGACATATATGTGTCAGTTGTGCAAATGGTGATTGGTATGCATATGGTTTAGAGGTGCATATGTGTGCACACATGCAGCATTAAGATGTATAGCAATGAAAGCTATGTGTAGTACAATAACTTGATGGGGTATAGTACCATAGGCCATCATAATGAAGCATCAGGTGGTCACTCAAGGCTACAAATATTTCCCAAAACAGCACTAATCATGCTGTGCCGGAACTGTACTACCTTGGCTAAATTCATCATTTCACAACCAGTTGTTACGTGAGTTTGTAAGGAGGACAATAAGGAGCATTCCCTGACATGAATGTGTAGTGTGTTGCAGAGTGTTTACATGCCCCATGATATGCCTCTACCCCTCAGGTATATTATGTGTAATGTGTGGATGAGATTTTGGATACTGGAGTGTGTCTTTACAGAGGGCTTGGGAATCCTTTATGTGTAGGATGTTAAAATGCTCTGTGTATGACATAGATGTGTATGTTATTTGCATGTTGAGTATCAACTGTGCCTATCCAATGGTCACTACAGTCTAGCCACATTTGTTTGAGATGGTCTGGGTATTGCATGTGTTTGAGGCAGCTAATCACATTAATGAGATGTGTATGCTCTTACAGCAAACATGCACAGTATGCATTATGGGTAGGTGTGTTACATGTGTACATGGCCTACACCTTAACTATGACATGCACTTTTTATTTACAATAATAAATGTAGAACACACTCACCAGCATCTGTCCACTGCCTTGATGTCACCCCAGAGGGACCTACAAAGAGATGAGACAGTTTGTCAGTGGCCACAACTGTGGCATTGCTACTGTGTGTTTACAATCTTACAGTACAACAACAGTTTACATTCACAGGACTATAGATTATGTTCCAAATGATCAGTATTGCACAACAACAGTCTCCACATCTTTGAATGAAACACTCCACATCTCACATATGCATGATCTACCAATACAGATAACAGTAGTCTACAGATATGCCATGTTACCTGCATGTTCCATGTCTGCTTGCTGGGTGGCTCCAACCTCGATCATGGTGTATGTCTGCTGCTGTTGTTGGGCAGGTGCCACCAGGCTCAGGAGCAGCTCCTCCACTCTGGTGAGGGGGGGATGGATATTAACACCACCTCCTGTTGCAAGCTGTTGTCTACGCACATCAGCAACACGCTGACGGACATGTCTGAGAAGATCGCTGCAATGGTGGCGTACCTGCTCATATGTCTGGTTATGCAGGCCTACCTCATTGACCCTGCGGACAACATCTTACCACACTGCAGTACACTCCTGCTGGTCCTGGCTGGTTCGTGAGAACATGAAATGGTAGTGCTGAATCATACTGCTAGTAATGATATCATCCTCAGCAGTACTGTAACTGGGGTTCCTGTGATGGGCCATGATCCCTGTACAAAAATATGTGTGAGCAAGTCATATGGCACATTTAACATTATACAGTACAGATATCACTGAACTGCTATATACAGAAACCTATAAGCTAACCAAGAGTGAAACACTGTAATTGCCACTTATCGCTGCTCACCCCACAACTGCTTGAAAGTGCCTTACTCACTCAAAAGTGCCTTACTCACTCTCTATTTAATGAACCATGTTCTGCACAGCAACAAAATAAAATCACTATATAACACTATACAAGAGTACCTGGCTCACTGTATGCAACACAATGCAACACCTAGCCACAGCAGATATACATCAAGCTAATGTGTAAATAAACATATCATCCATCATAATCAGTGTAAGGTCCAGTAAATGTGTTACTATTACACCACACAACTTGTTAATGGCAAACCCGTGGCCAAAATATGTGCACAATTGGGAATATTGGTCGCATACTGCTGTAGTACACTATGAATGTTGCTAGATACGCAGTTATATGTTTTACCATACATATGTCAAAGGACATGTTACAGACATACCCACACACACATCAGACATAATTACAGGACACAAAGGTATGACAACCCAGATAAGCTTTCAGTGTGTACTATACAGTACTGTATGTCAGTACTTACACAACCTTAATCTTGAAAAATTTAATCTGTGATGAATACAGGGACCACACAAGCAGTGGATGCAAGCAATGTGGACATACACCATACTTTGCTGTACAGGCCCAGAGCTTCAAGTAGTACTACAGTACACACAGGATTTGCATTCAACATCTGTACCAATCAATAATCATAGATGTAGTGCTTCAGCCTCCAATGACACACCCTAGTTAAAACCAAGGGACTTAATAACACTGTATGCAATAGCACTTTTTCTGCCTAGCAACAGAATACACAGCTTTTGCTAGGATCAAAGCAAGGACCCATAATACCATGACATAAAAAGTTTCCCACTAAGCTATCCCACAGATACATATATTTGATGTATTCACAAACATATTGACCATCACAGTCAGTCAACAGTATAGAGAATCTATTGCAACAAGTAGATGTAGGTGTGTATGAGTTTATATAACTCTATACACATACGTATGTATATATATATATATATATATATATATATATATTATATATATATATATATATATATATATATATATATATATATATATATACATATACACATCCATTGGTCTACATATACATATATATGTAGGCACATATATATTTCACCTTTCATAGTGAGAATATCCATTATACAAAGGATGTGAGGTGTACAATAATGTAATAAAATCGCATAGTCTTGGGATAAATGCATTGAAGGTGTTCACAGCCCAGGTAGCTTTAGCAGGCCTTACTGCCTTCAACATTGCAAACTGAACAAACCACCCACAGTGGTTAACCACCACATGTCATATACCAGCACTGTATTCTGTCTTGTTTGTCACACACTAAAACCTACATACAAATATGCGCATACTAACCTTCACCAACATATATATATCTCCCCACTTCTCAAACAGTTGCAATATGTCCCCTGCTCTATGCACATATACAGATGTGAATATATATGACACATATATATTTCTCTGTATGTGTGTGGCATACACACACAAGGTCCACACTGTTGTAAGTCCCTGGACCTCACAGCTGAACTGCTGGGCCTTGCTGCAACACAAACAGGTGCCACATATGAACACACACTAACATTGGGGGGGTATATATGGCAACATATGCTAGATAAGCATACTAGACTGCTACAGCAGTTTCCAATGCTAAGCTACACTTTAATATGACTATCATGCATGTGTTGTTCTGTCACACCCATGTTTATATAATGTCAGCGCTAATCCCCCCAACAGCCATTGGCCGCATTACTGTACAGAACACAGCATGGATCAGATCTTTGACATTTAATGCTGAGCTACACATTTCACAGGTATGCCCCACTGGCCACAGGTACACACAGTATTGTCCATAGCAGTAGTTAAGCAGAACATCTGTGCATAAAGAAGTACTGCTGCCACATATGAATGATTCACATTATGTAGGCTATTCTTCAATAACATCTACTACATGCCAGTAAATACATATGTGTCACATACCTTTCCTTTGTATGATTTTGTAATATTTCTTTTTCCTTTTCTCTGTCTCTCTTTCTCTCTCTGTGTCTCTCTCTGTCAGTCTCTGCAATAGAGTGATTGAGTTTGTTGGCAGTGATTGCAGCCTGCTTTTGTAGAAAATTGCACATGAGCATGTGATGGCCTCTGCACCAATTAGTGGCCACCATTTGCTAATTGCATGCAGCTTGCTGTGTAGTAATTGCAGTAATCACTGTCATAGCAACCCAGTACTATAAATTGCTGACTCATGTAGGCGTGGCCCTTTCAGCTTTCCAAGATGGAGATCATCCTTGTTTGCTGTAGACATTGTTTAAGACAGAAGGTTGGTATAGTTCTTATATCAGAAGCCAGGGGTGTAGCCAGAGATTTACATTTTGTACTCAGACCTAATGTTGCTGCTTCCAGTCCCACTTGTCTGTGTAGAAATGTACTCACCCCTCAAAATGCTATCCCAAGATACATGGTAAGATGTACTTTCTTTTCAACTGTTACAATTAACTGCCATACAAAGCTAGTTATTGAGATGTATTCCTTTAGCACAAGAATTGTTTGTGAACTGCTATACTGTGAATATTCATTTACTCAATTCTAAACAGTTTGTGCTTTTTTAGTGTTGACATTAGCACAAGCTGCTCAGAAAAACTGGACACATTTCAGTGCTGTGAGTATGCTTACCTACATCCTTGGTAGACCCTGCACAAACAGGTATATTCTACATTTGGGTAGGGTTGCAGAAGTGCAGAGAGCGTAAGTACTATTGTGTGGATATTATCTTGCTGGACTTACAGGGTTGCTGTGTACATGTTAGTTTATCAAGGCAAGTAGTCTGTCTGGTAACTCCCAACTGTGGACCTATCCACATGATAGCCAGAGAATAGCCTGTTATATTTTGTCTGTGCACCACACAAGGTCTTTTCAGCAATAGAGCAATGGCATTCTTACAGTTGGTTGCTACCAGTACATGGCTACATCCATTTGTATTTCAGTGTTGTATTCCTACATAAGGGTATGCTTCCGAAACTTCTTCCAAAGCTATTTGCACAGTGTGTAACAGCAGGAAGGCTGATATGCCTCTGTGTTTCTGCCTCTGCCAGACCTCTCAACCACTCAGGTACATATTTGAACAGACTCAGGGAAAAGTCAAGAAAAAGTCAGATACAATCAGGGGCACCTTTAAAATATTAGTGCCATTAGGTTGAGACATTGAGAGAATCAGAGCATATGAATTAATACACCTTTTCTGAAGTAAAAGAAGTGTCTAACTCTTAATTATTGTCATTATTCATTAAGTGTAATTCACCACCTTTCTGGCCAAAGTCAGTAGTTTTCGGAGGGATTCAGAGGGACAGAGCTAAACTTTGTTTCAAAATCAGGGACATCCCTGAAAATTAGGGACAGTTGGGAGGTATGGCCTCTGCCCTAAACAGATATGCCAGTGTTTGTCCTGCTGTGATACTGTGTGGGGTTGTAAAGTGATGGTGTAACATTATATCCTGCAAGAATGGCTGCTTCTCTTATCATAGTCATGTAATATAATCCCACAACAACTGTTGGTCAACATCCACAGAACAAGTTGTGTGATATGGTATTCCTATTTTTCTTTTACATTCACTCATTCTGATGCATGATATATTTATTTAAGCACCAACTTGATGTATATCTACCGTGGCTTAGTGGTACTTCATGTTGTATAGTGGGTGCAAGTTCTGGGGTTCGAGACTTACAGAGGTGTTTTATTTTGCTTTTGAGCAGAACAAGGGCCCTCACATACAGAGTGACTAAGGCACTTTTAAGCAGTTGTAAGCAGGTTTGCGCATTGCTGTGCATTTCTTAGCCAAGTGAAAACAATCGCAAACTCGTGCAAACCCGCTAATTACTGCTTAATAGTGCTTACTCCTGCTAACCCCGTGCTCATTTCTTTGAAAGAAAAGAAAAATGGGGAGATAGGAAAGTGGTGAAAAAGGGGCAAAAAGAGGGAAAGACAGTATGGAAAATAGCTTGGGATGTGCAGGACAGGTGTAGGGAAGGTCCATAGCTGCCCATTTCTTCAACAGCAACAGCTGTGCATATGCAATAAATTTGGAGGTAAATATGAAACCTTCAACCCCTGAAAGATGGGTGAGGACAATAAAGTATGTTGTGATGCCAATTAAATAACATTTCATGTGTCCAGTGGACATGTTTGCAAAATGGGCAGCTATGTATGGGGCATAATTTTTTTTTGGGAGCAGATTGCCCTTTTTTTTTCAGGTGAGAGTGGAATGTGGGGTAGGGGAAATAGGTATATTTGGGGAGGTAGGTTGGGGAGGTAAACAGACAAGACAAACAAGATACATACAGGATCAGTATATGACACGTGGTCGGTGAACACCTTTGATGGGGAGGGATGTTTGGAAATAGCAAGCCCATGACCCCCACGATGTAAACACTGGGACTGATGTCCCCACCCATGGGCAGTCACCACTGCACCTTCATGACCCAGAGGGTGACTGTGCTGGGGGCTGTGTAGGAGGGGCAGGCTGACCCGGGAGTTGCGCCACTTGGGCCTCAAGCTGGCGTAGAGGTTTTGCAACAGAACGTTCAATCTCTCTACACACCACAGCCAGGACCATTCTAAGGGTGATAAGTGGCTCTCCTCCATGCTTTTATATATATATATATATATATATATATATATATATATATATATATATATATATATATATATATGTGTGTGTGTGTGTGTGTGTGTGTGTGTGTGTGTGTGTGTGTGTGAGTATATATATATATATATATATATATATATATATATATATTTATATATATATATATATATATATGTGTGTGTATATATATGTATAAATATATATATATATATATATATATATATATATATATATATAGTTTCATAGTTTCATAGTATAGTACTAGGCTATCTGCCCTGGGGCATTTGTAAGCCTATCAAACAAACAAAGCCAGCAGCTGTTGGTAACTGTGTATAAATTATTTATTTATTCATCACTGAGGGAAAAATCCCTCATATAACTAATACAGACCGGTTTCGGCTCAACAGAGCCTTCTTCAGTGAAAGTAAAAAATATATGTATATATTCATGAAGACACAAACCCAGTATATATACACAACTGGGAATGACAAAGAACCAATCACAATACATGATCATTAAATCACAATTGGTCATTAAGACCAGGTGGAAACAGAGCCCCAAGTCTAATAATCCATTTCCTCTCCTTGGAAGTAAGTATTTCATGCCACTTCAGTTTATCTTGGCATTTACCCCTAATATAATCAATGATACAGAACATAAAACTGGCTGTAGTATGTTTTAAACTATGCTTATATAGTGCATTATTACTACATTTGTTTTTAATGTCACTGAGGTGTTCGCCAATTCTAAGATGAAAAGCCCTAGAGGTCTGACCTACATAAAACGCAGAACAAGTGCAGGTCACCAAATAGATAACCCACTCAGAACTGCAATTGGCCCAAAACTTGATCTCAAAAACATCAGGGGTATTCTGACTACTAAATTCACCAGTACGTGAGACTCTAATACAAAATTTACAGTGCCCACATGGGATACAACCAACCACTGGTGCCCCTGTAAATGCTAATTGAGTAGAAACTTTGGCATCAGACAAAGACCTCTTATAATGGCTCAAATGTGACCCAATGGTTCGTCCCCTTCTAAAAGAAAAAGAACATCTGTCCCTGAGAATGTTGTGTAATTTATTATCCGCCAAAAGAATGTTCCAATGTCTGTCAATAATTTTCATAAACCCCCGGGTGTTACGTCCATAAGTAGTAACTAACCTCAACGGCTGCTGAACCCCATCCTGGTTACGATCTTTATAACGCAATAGATCATTTCTATTAAAATTCGAAGCCCATTGTTTGGCCATATAAACAGTGCAACGATACCCTCTATCTTTAAATCTACCGCCAGATCATCACAAGTTGTAGCATAGGACCATTGGCTAGAGCATATTCTCCTAGCTCTTAAAAATTGGGATTTGGGTATGTTCTGGATGATATGTTGTGGGTGGAAGCTGGTGGCATGCAATAAAGAATTATATTCTGGAAATTTCCTAAATAGGGTAGTGGAAAGAGTGTGGTCTATATTCCTATTAATTTCCACATCCAAGAAAATCATTTTAGATCTATCAAAACTCATCTTGAATTCAATACCCCATATGTTGTTATTAAGATAATCAAGAAATTCCATAAGGTATTGCTCATCAGCCTTCCACACCAACCAACAATCATCCAGATAACAACGCCACATATCCATCTCACACATATAAATGTTATGGCTGGCGTCATAAATTATTATCTCCTCGATATATGCCATAAATAGATCTGCGTAAATGGGTGCAAAAGATGCACCCATAGCAGTTCCCTTGATTTGCCAAAAGCATTTATTTTGGTAATAAAAAACATTGCTAGTTAACACATATTCCGTAAGACAAACCAAAAAGGTGTTGAAACCAGGTTTATATAAACCAGATCTAACTAGCCAATAGTCCAATGCTTGTAGGCCTGCCCAGTGTGGAATATTGGTATAGAGGGACGTGATGTCAAGGGTACATAGTAACCAATGGGGTTCCAGTTGTATTTCATTAATGATGTCCAAAAAATGTGTGGCATCTTGAATTCTAGCTCTAATAAGCCCAAGTAATGGTTTTAAATAGTGAGTCAAATATTCAGACAAAGGTTCCGTCAAGGAACCATGTCCAGAAACAATAGGTCGACCAGGGGGATTACTAACATGTTTATGTATTTTGGGAAGCATATAGAGATACTGTTTTTTGGGGGACAGGACCGTCAGTTGTTCCTTAGTGGCCTGTGTAATTATGCCCTCCTCCACTGCTAATGTAAGAAACTCATCAATCTTACGTTGAAAATTTAAAGATGGATCCAAAGGCATAGCCATATAATGATCCCTGTTCCCCAATTGTCTCATAGCCTCCTGATCATAAGAATCTTTGTCTTGAATCACCACTGCCCCACCTTTGTCAGCTTGTGTAATGACCACATTTTGATTTTTGGCAAGCTCATCAAGACTACACTCTTCATCATTGGATAAATTGTTGTAAGATTTTGAAAAATCCTTGTAGTAATAATGTAAATCATGTAGTACATTCCTTTGAAAAACACCCACCAGTTGTGTCATTGGTGGACTAAAGGAGGATTTCTTAAATCTAAAATCCTGAGATTTGTCCCCACCACTATCAGCAAATAGCAGTTTCAAATTTAACAATCAACAAAAATTAATCACATCTTGGGCTAAAGACTGTTCTGGTACAAAAAAACCCGGGACAAAGTTCAATCCTTTATTCAATAATTTTGTCTGTGTAGCAGTTAACTCAATAGAAGAAATATTGTGAACATTAGAATGAACTGTTAATGTGCTGTCATTAGTTTCAATAGTGCCTCCATGCTTTGTTTTGGTGTATCTTTTCTTATGTTTCCGCCCCCCTCGTCTGTAAGTGAAGCGGAAGGGTGTGACAAATTGTCACGTTTTGCATTCGGCAAAACCTCTAACTGGTTCTCCTCAAATTCTCCTTCTGTGTTAGAGGAAGTCTCATCCCCTGAAGTAAAGTTTGAAGACTCAAAACTATTCTTCAGAATAGATTTTCGTCTTTTTCTTTTTGGGGTAGAAAATCTCTTATTCCCCTTATCATATTCTCCAGGTAGCCTAAATGAAACATTTTTGGAACTATCAAAAGGTTTGCCCCTTTCATAGTCACCAACATCTCTAAAGAATTTTTTGATTTTCCTTTCTTTAAGTGTCAATTCCATCTTAGATAGATCTGATGTTAATTTTTTAATCTGTATTTGAAAGGAATCACAAGTTTCAAACTTACTAGCATCAACACATATAGTTTCCAAATCTTTGACCCCTTTATGTACTTTCCGTTCATAAAAATCTGTCAAGGCATCAACAAATTTGGAAGAAGCCAACTGTTGAACCTGACCCCAATCTTCTAATAGTTTATCATCAATATTCGAGACCAAAGGTTGCACCTTTACTCTAAGGCCCGAGGGTAATATTTTTTCGTTGATATGCCTTGAACAAACGTAAATGCCAAACATTGATCCTGACCATTTTCATGTTTTTGCTAAGTAAGCCAAAGAAAATATCACACTCACTATTTAAATTGGGTTCACCAGGAGAGGAAAAATGTGTGGAACCATGCGGGCCCAAGCCAAATACAGATAAATCATCCATATCAGATGATAATCCCTGAATAAGAGGTGATAATGCCATAATTTTATCCAAAGGACTCAGCCACAACAAAATCCTATATGAACAATAATGTCATAGATAACTAAATATTACAAAAGAACACATAAATACCACACCACACATGCATCCAAATAACAAGGGGTGCCAACCACATAAATATTCAATACTTAATAATATATGGTTTAGGCCTGTTCATTCACATTAGTCAAAAGAAGCAAAAAAAACATAATACAATAAACAGTCATAAAGTACATAATACAAGCACTTCATACTGTGTATAGGTTTACTAAATATAGAAAACTCCTTTACATATACAAATACAATCAGCAGCCGAGTAAATGATCAAATTAACACACTGCGTATTTGTACAGACCACTGTTTTCTTATAGAATGCAATGAACATATAAGCCCAAAATCCCAAAATCTCAAATATAAATATTATTATCTTGAAACACATATGTAGTCAACCCCAAAATACCTGAAATGCAACTGTGGCTGTGACCAAAAATGAATATAAATCTATATGTGAAAAAAGTCCAATGGGTAAAAAATGGTGATAAATATCAAAACAATAGAGCCCAATGTGTGGATATCAAGACCAGAACAAGTTGAATTTAAATTAGAAAATTGTGGCACAAATGCCACAACCAAAAACTGGAAAAATCCCTCTCCTACCTGTCCTGCCTATCAAATACAAAACCCCTGAAACATAAAAATCAGTGTTGTACCCATATCTCTACCATATGATGAACCAGATACTTATAACCAAGTATCCAATAAGATGTGGCATGAATATCACTATAGAAAACTAAAGAATTCAATGTCCAGCCAACAAAGTATAGAATCCCCGAGGCATCATTATATATAATGGGCAAAAATATATTATACAAAAATTGCTTATGCCCAACACACAATGCTAAATAAAAGCACATATAAACAGAATATACTTGGATAACTGCTACACATAATAAATAGATATTAGCGACCCCAAAAAAAGGGGCCAACTTTTCCAGATATGCAAACAAGTACAAAAAATGAACCTTTGTAGAGGCCACAAATGTCCAATATTCAATGTCCTAGAAATCCCGTAGACTGTGCACAACCGTGCATGTATCAACCATCAATCGGTCGACAAAGACCAACGGGCATAACCACATAAGAAGGAATCCTCAGCATGTCCGTGAACCGACCAGCTGTACACATCCACAAAAACACGCCAAACGACCAACGGTTCACCTCCAAGAGAACGCCCAGACCCTAGCTTGACTCTCCGTTCGTAGTGCAGCACCACAAAGCAAAAATATGCCGGAAATGGACCCACGTGTATACGGCAATGTGTCCACCGGCAAAAAAAGCAAAACACAATAGCGAAATTAATTTGAGCCTTCACGAACTAATAAAAAATATAGAAATAGCCAAAGTAACTGGCAGAAACCAACAAAAGTCACCAGCACCCGAAAAATAAGTCAATAGATCCAAAAAACAGATGCACGGAAAACGCTGCACGGCTAATAATCCAAATGGTAATCAAACAAACAAAGCCAGCAGCTGTTGGTAACTGTGTATAAATTATTTATTTATTCATCACTGAGGGAAAAATCCCTCATATAACTAATACAGACCGGTTTCGGCTCAACAGAGCCTTCTTCAGTGAAAGTAAAAAATATATGTATATATTCATGAAGACACAAACCCAGTATATATACACAACTGGGAATGACAAAGAACCAATCACAATACATGATCATTAAATCACAATTGGTCATTAAGACCAGGTGGAAACAGAGCCCCAAGTCTAATAATCCATTTCCTCTCCTTGGAAGTAAGTATTTCATGCCACTTCAGTTTATCTTGGCATTTACCCCTAATATAATCAATGATACAGAACATAAAACTGGCTGTAGTATGTTTTAAACTATGCTTATATAGTGCATAGTGGACATTGAATTCTTTAGTTTTCTATAGTGATATTCATGCCACATCTTATTGGATACTTGGTTATAAGTATCTGGTTCATCGGTTCCCATTCAGAAGCCTGAAACATCATAAGCCTGAAAATCAAAATCCTGAAACCAAAAGCCTGAAAATTCAGAATCCTGAAAACTCAAAATCCTGAAAGTCCAAAATCCTGAAAGACCAAAATCCTGAAACTCAAAATCCTGAAAACACAAATAATGCTAATATGTCACTATAAAGACACTAATATCTACCAACTGACCCTGACCCTAACCCTAACCCTAAGGTCCGTCACTATCGCACACTCACCTGACCCGCGCCCTAAACCTAACTCACTTAAACCGCCCCTAACCCCAATATTTGTCACTATTGCATACATGCCTAACCTGCCCCCTAACCCTAACTCACTTAAACCGCCCCTAACCCTAAAATAAAACCAACCACACACTTACCTGACCCCAACGCATGACCTAACACCACAGAGCTAACAATAGCAAAGCCACAATGACATCAGTATGTCTATTTTGTGTTTTCAGGATTTTGAGTTTCAGGATTTTGGTCTTTCAGGATTTTGGGCTTTCAGGATTTTGAGTTTTCAGGATGCTGAATTTTCAGGCTTTTGGTTTCAGGATTTTGATTTTCAGGCTTATGATGTTTCAGGCTTCTGAATGGGAACCGGTTCATCATATGGTAGAGATATGGGTACAACACTGATTTTTATGTTTCAGGGGTTTTGTATTTGATAGGCAGGACAGGTAGGAGAGGGATTTTTCTAGTTTTTGGTTGTGGCATTTGTGCCACAATTTTCTAATTTAAATTCAACTTGTTCTGGTCTTGATATCCACACATTGGGCTCTATTGTTTTGATATTTATCACCATTTTTTACCCATTGGACTTTTTTCACATATAGATTTATATTCATTTTTGGTCACAGCCACAGTTGCATTTCAGGTATTTTGGGGTTGACTACATATGTGTTTCAAGATAATAATATTTATATTTGAGATTTTGGGATTTTGGGCTTATATGTTCATTGCATTCTATAAGAAAACAGTGGTCTGTACAAATACGCAGTGTGTTAATTTGATCATTTACTCGGCTGCTGATTGTATTTGTATATGTAAAGGAGTTTTCTATATTTAGTAAACCTATACACAGTATGAAGTGCTTGTATTATGTACTTTATGACTGTTTATTGTATTATGTTTTTTTTGCTTCTTTTGACTAATGTGAATGAACAGGCCTAAACCATATATTATTAAGTATTGAATATTTATGTGGTTGGCACCCCTTGTTATTTGGATGCATGTGTGGCTGGTGTGGTATTTATGTGTTCTTTTGTAATATTTAGTTATCTATGACATTATTGTTCATATAGGATTTTGTTGTGGCTGAGTCCTTTGGATAAAATTATGGCATTATCACCTCTTATTCAGGGATTATCATCTGATATGGATGATTTATCTGTATTTGGCTTGGGCCCGCATGGTTCCACACATTTTTCCTCTCCTGGTGAACCCAATTTAAATAGTGAGTGTGATATTTTCTTTGGCTTACTTAGCAAAAACATGAAAATGGTCAGGACCAATGTTTGGCATTTACGTTTGTTCAAGGCATATCAACGAAAAAATATTACCCCTCGGGGCCTTAGAGTAAAGGTGCAACCTTTGGTCTCGAATATTGATGATAAACTATTAGAAGATTGGGGTCAGGTTCAACAGTTGGCTTCTTCCAAATTTGTTGATGCCTTGACAGATTTTTATGAACGGAAAGTACATAAAGGGGTCAAAGATTTAGAAACTATATGTGTTGATGCTAGTAAGTTTGAAACTTGTGATTCCTTTCAAATACAGATTAAAAAATTAACATCAGATCTATCTAAGATGGAATTGACACTTAAAGAAAGGAAAATCAAAAAAGTCTTTAGAGATGTTGGTGACTATAAAAGGGGCAAACCTTTTGATAGTTCCAAAAATGTTTCATTTAGGCTACCTGGAGAATATGATAAGGGGAATAAGAGATTTTCTACCCCAAAAAGAAATAGACCAAAATCTATTCTGAAGAATAGTTTTGAGTCTTCAAACTTTACTTCAGGGGATGAGACTTCCTCTAACACAGAAGGAGAATTTGAGGAGAACCAGTTAGAGGTTTTGCCGAATGCAAAACGTGACAATTTGTCACACCCTTCCGCTTCACTTACAGACGAGGGGGGCGGAAACATAAGAAAAGATACACCAAAACAAAGCATGGAGGCACTATTGAAACTAATGACAGCACATTAACAGTTCATTCTAATGTTCACAATATTTCTTCTATTGAGTTAACTGCTACACAGACAAAATTATTGAATAAAGGATTGAACTTTGTCCAGGGTTTTTTTGTACCAGAACAGTCTTTAGCCCAAGATGTGATTAATTTTTGTCGATTGTTAAATTTGAAACTGCTATTTGCTGATAGTGGTGGGGACAAATCTCAGGATTTTAGATTTAAGAAATCCTCCTTTAGTCCACCAATGACACAACTGGTGGGTGTTTTTCAAAGGAATGTACTACATGATTTACATTATTACTACAAGGATTTTTCAATATCTTACAACAATTTATCCAATGATGAAGTGTGTAGTCTTGATGAGCTTGCCAAAAATCAAAATGTGGTCATTACACAAGCTGACAAAGGTGGGGCAGTGGTGATTCAAGACAAAGATTCTTATGATCAGGAAGCTATGAGACAATTGGGGAACAGGGATCATTATATGGCTATGCCTTTGGATCTATCTTTAAATTTTCAACGTAAGATTGATGAGTTTCTTACATTAGCAGTGGAGGAGGGCATAATTACACAGGCCACTAAGGAACAACTGACGGTCCTGTCCCCCAAAAAACAGTATCTCTATATGCTTCCCAAAATACATAAACATGTTAGTAATCCCCCTGGTCGACCTATTGTTTCTGGACATGGTTCCTTGACGGAACCTTTGTCTGAATATTTGACTCACTATTTAAAACCATTACTTGGGCTTATTAGAGCTAGAATTCAAGATGCCACACATTTTTTGGACATCATTAATGAAATACAACTGGAACCCCATTGGTTACTATGTACCCTTGACATCACGTCCTTCTATACCAATATTCCACACTGGGCAGGCCTACAAGCATTGGACTATTGGCTAGTTAGATCTGGTTTATATAAACCTGGTTTCAACACCTTTTTGGTTTGTCTTACGGAATATGTGTTAACTAGCAATGTTTTTTATTACCAAAATAAATGCTTTTGGCAAATCAAGGGAACTGCTATGGGTGCATCTTTTGCACCCATTTACGCAGATCTATTTATGGCATATATCGAGGAGATAATAATTTATGACGCTAGCCATAACATTTATATGTGTGAGATGGATATGTGGCATCGTTATCTGGATGATTGTTGGTTGGTGTGGAAGGCTGATGAGCAATACCTTATGGAATTTCTTGATTATCTTAATAACAACATATGGGGTATTGAATTCAAGATGAGTTTTGATAGATCTAAAATGATTTTCTTGGATGTGGAAATTAATAGGAATATAGACCACACTCTTTCCACTACCCTATTTAGGAAATTTCCAGAATATAATTCTTTATTGCATGCCACCAGCTTCCACCCACAACATATCATCCAGAACATACCCAAATCCCAATTTTTAAGAGCTAGGAGAATATGCTCTAGCCAATGGTCCTATGCTACAACTTGTGATGATCTGACCGGTAGATTTAAAGATAGAGGGTATCGTTCGGGCACTGTTTATATGGCCAAACAATGGGCTTCGAATTTTAATAGAAATGATCTATTGCATTATAAAGATCGTAACCAGGATGGGGTTCAGCAGCCGTTGAGGTTAGTTACTACTTATGGACGTAACACCCGGGGGTTTATGAAAATTATTGACAGACATTGGAACATTCTTTTGGCGGATAATAAATTACACAACATTCTCAGGGACAGATGTTCTTTTTCTTTTAGAAGGGGACAAACCATTGGGTCACATTTGAGCCATTATAAGAGGTCTTTGTCTGATGCCAAAGTTTCTACTCAATTAGCTTTTACAGGGGCACCAGTGGTTGGTTGTATCCCATGTGGGCACTGTAAATTTTGTATTAGAGTCTCACGTACTGGTGAATTTAGTAGTCAGAATACCCCTGATGTTTTTGAGATCAAGTTTTGGGCCAATTGCAGTTCTGAGTGGGTTATCTATTTGGTGACCTGCACTTGTTCTGCGTTTTATGTAGGTCAGACCTCTAGGGCTTTTCGTCTTAGAATTGGCGAACACCTCAGTGACATTAAAAACAAACATAGTAATAATGCACTATATAAGCATAGTTTAAAACATACTACAGCCAGTTTTATGTTCTGTATCATTGATTATATTAGGGGTAAATGCCAAGATAAACTGAAGTGGCATGAAATACTTACTCCCAAGGAGAGGAAATGGATTATTAGACTTGGGGCTCTGTTTCCACCTGGTCTTAATGACCAATTGTGATTTAATGATCATGTATTGTGATTGGTTCTTTGTCATTCCCAGTTGTGTATATATACTGGGTTTGTGTCTTCATGAATTTATACATATATTTTTTACTTTCACTGAAGAAGGCTCTGTTGAGCCGAAACCAGTCTGTATTAGTTATATGAGGGATTTTTCCCTCAGTGATGAATAAATAAATAATTTTTTACACAGTTACCAACAGCTGCTGGCTTTGTTTGTTTGATTACCATTTGGATTATTAGCCATGCAGCGTTTTCCGTGCATCTGTTTTTTGGATCTATTGAAGCATTTGTAAGCCTAGCCATAGTGATGTGGCTTTTGCCACCCCATGAAATGGTACAAAAAATGTACAGAATAAATTTAGAATACTGTGCCTCTCTCTAATAGTGACACAATGAAGGTCCCCTTATATAATAGAATTAGTTTACTGTGCCCCTGTCTAGCAGTGACACAGATGTGACCCCTGCGGTAAACTTACGATCTCCCATCCACTCATCAAGATTTCTCTTGAAGAGAGTCAGTGAGGGGCTCTGCCTAATACGAACTGGGATCTTGTTCCAAAGCATGGGAAGCCTCTGGGTTATGAATCTATCCCTCCAGCATGTCCTATTCATACTTGTGCCAAGGTTTAAGTCTTTAGCTCTCGTGGTCCTGATGGATTTGGATTTTTTGAGGTGGAGCATGTCCATCAGATCCTGATTGGACATGGCCTTGTACGTCAGGCAGAGCTCACCTCTGAGCAGGCGGTATGCTACTGAATAGAGCTGAAGTTTCTTTAGTCTGGCAGAATAAGACATATGTTGGAGACCCCTGATCCTCTTGGTGAGGTACTTTTGTGGTCTCTCCAGCTGTTGCAAATGCCGGGTGAGGTACATACCAAATGGGGCATTGTACTCAATTATGGGTCTGATGAGAGAGGAGTATAGGGGTACAATGACATCCTTGGATCTGGATGTGAATCCCTTCATGATGAGGTGTGCAAGGTAGAATGTTTTTCTGACCACTTTGGCAACATGGGTGTCAAATGAGAGGTCGCTGTCTATTTGGGTCCCTAGGTCTCTGATTACTTTTTCCGTACTCAGTGGGTTGCTGTCTATGTGATAATTTATGGGTACTTTGTTTTTCCCAAAGGGGATGACTATACATTTTTTGGCATTTAGTTTAAGGCTGTGACTCCGGCACCAGTTGTCCGTTTTTGTGAGGCCTTTTTGTAGGATGTATGTGTCCGCTGGTGTATCAACTAGTTTGCAGTCATCTGCAAACTTTTTCAGCCACAGCCCTCCCATGTTTGCTTTAACATCTGAGAAATAAATGCCGAACAAGAGGGGTCCCAGGACAGATCCCTGTGGGACACCACTTGTGACTGGCTTTGAGTCTGACATTGCTCCAGTGATTTTAACTTTATGGGTTCTGTCCTTTAGCCAGTTTGCAACCCATCTAGTGACATAAGGGTTTACATTTAAGCTGTTGAGCTTATCTATGATGCCTGAGTGGGGTATTGTGCCGAAGGCCTTAGCCAAGTCCAGGTAGGCTGTATGGACTGCTTTGCCCTCATCAATGGCTCTAGTGACTGTTTTGAAAAAGTCAACCAGCTTCAAAAGGCAGGATCTACCCTTTACAAAGCCGAACTGGGTTGGGTCAAGTGTCTGTAGGTCCCCTATGTCTCTGTTTATGAGTTCCATAATGATTCTTTCCATAGCTTTGCAGACCAGGCTGGTTAAGCTTATGGGGCGGTAGTTTCCAAGGTCTGTAGAGGCACCCCCTTTGTGGAGTGGGACCACTGTTCCTGTATGCCAGTGTTCAGGTACATATCCCAAAGTAAGGCTAAGGTTAAATAGCATTTTTATGTGTGGGTTTAGCTCCTCTTGGAGTTCACGTAACACGCAACCTGGGATATCGTCAGGTCCCATTGATGCTGTGTTTTCAGCTTTGTTTAGGGCGGTTCTCACTTGGACATCTGAGATGACAGGGAGATTACATTCAGCTGGGATAAGTATTTCTTCTTTTGGGGGTGATGGAGGGGAGAAATTTGCACTGAACCTGTTAGCCAGAATGTTGGCAATATCTGTGGGTTCAGTGTATTTTTTGTTGTTGTGAACCAACTCTGAGCATATCTGAGGGTTTCCACCCAGGTTTCTAACATAGCTGAAGAAGGCTTTGTGGTTATCTTTAGTGTCCTTAGCGATTTTTCTCTCAAAGTTGGCCTTGGATGTTTTTATGAGAGAACGTAGTTTTCTGCTAATGTTGATCAGAGGTGTCTTCCCTTCATGGGACTTTGCTCTGACGTGCAGTAGCTTCCTTCCTTTGTTATACAATTTGTTAATGGCTGAGGTCCACCAGACAGGACGCTTGCCTTTGGTGGAGAGGGACTTGGATTTATTTGGGATTGCATGATCCATGCATTCTTGGAGATGTCCATAGAAAGCATTTGTGAAGGATTTGGCATTGTGGGATGTGGTATCCACTGGCACAGTGGGCTTAAAAGATACCATCTCAGTCTTAAGAAGAGTGAAGTCTGCTTTTGAGAAGTTTTTCACTGTGGTCTTTTTTGCTGGGGGTGGACGTGGGATATGTATATCCAGGGTGATTAGTTTGTGGTCAGATCTCACTAGTGAGGGGTATACTTCCGGTGTGGAGCACATATATATATATATATATATGTGTGTGTGTGTGTATATATATATATATATATATATATATATATATATATATATATATATATATATATATGTATGTATATATATATATATATATATATATATACACACACACACACACACACACACACACACACACACACACACACACACACACACACACACATATATATGTTTATGTATATATATATATATATATATATATATATATATATATATATATATAATTATTTCACCAAAATGGCTGAAGTTCGAAAACCATATGTTCGAACTTCTAACCACGAAGTGCAGAAACATCGAAGTTCCAAGAAACACACACACAACACAAACACACCAAAAAAGCAGCAATCCACACACATACACTTAAAATCCTACATCTAACCCTGCACTAAACTGTACATACACTATCTAGGCACTTACCTTAACCCAAACCCTAACACTAAGGTCTGTCACTATCGCACACTCACCTGACCCTCACCCTAAGCCTAACTCACCTATCCTGCCCTAACCCTAACGTCTGTCACTATCGCACACCCACCTCACCTGCACCCTAACCCTAACTCACCTAACTCGCTCCCTAATCCGAACGTCCACACAATCGCACTCTTACCTGTACCCACCCTTAACTTTCCACCACAGTCCTGAAAATCGTGAAGCTGCAGAAACGATGGGTGTTCCACGACTTCGCGATAATCAGTGTTCGGACTTCACAGTTCAAACATATGGTGTTCGATCGTCAGCCGTTTCGACAAACTGATATAGACCCATAGATATATATATATATATATATATATATATATATATATATATATATATAGATATATATATGAGCACATACATAGACACATATACAGATGCACACACGCACACATGCACACATGCACACACACATGCACATGCACACACACAGACACGCACACACACACACACAGAAAAATCAATCTATATATATATATATATATATATATATATATATATATATATATATATGGGTCTAGGTTAGAAGATCGACAGCCGACATCACCGACAACGGATTAGCGGGCGCCAGATGATCGACATTCGGAAGACCGACGCTACGGATGAAAACGCCGATGCCAGGGATAGTGACTTGGAAAGAAGGTTGTGTGAGTATGCGGTGGTGACGGACGTTAGGGTGCGAGTAAGGTAAGTGTGGATAGTGACAGTCTGTGGGGATAGGGGTGGGTTAAGTGAGTTAGGGTTAGAAGCGGTTAGGTAAGTGTGCGGTAGTGGTATGTTTTGGGTTAGGGCGGTTAAGTGAGTTAGGGTTAGGGCGGGTTAGGTAAGTGTCGCGGTAGTGGTATTTTTGGGTTAGCGGTTAAGTGAGTTAGGGTTAGGGCGTGGGTTAGGTAAGTGTGCGGTAGTACTATTTTTTGGGTTGGGGGCCTTAAGTGAGTTCGGGTTAGGGCGTGGGTTAGCTGAGTGTGCGATAGTGATGGACCTTAGGGTAAGGGTTTGGGTTAGGGTTGTACATAGTTGTGTGTGTGAGGTTTAGTGTGGGTTTGTGAGGATTTTGGTGTGCTTGTGTTCTGTGTGTGGTTTTTGGATAGGGGGATGTGTTTTGTTAGTTGATTGTAGTTATTGTGGTGTGTGCAGTGTATGGGGTTTCGTATTTGTGGACTGTCAGTTACTTGTTTGTCGGGCATGTGTGGTGTCGTGGTTATGGTTTGTCGATTATGTGGTGTCGATGTTTCTGTTGTCGGTGAAAGTAGCTGTCGATGTTATAACCTAGAACCATATATATACATGTATACAGTGAATGTATGTTTACGATCATGATTCCCAAGTTTTAGGTCTTCATTTTTCTTCTTTTACATTAGGCATGTTTATGGATTTGCACTTAGGCAGCTTAATATAAACTATAATTATTTGCATTAAGCTTGGACTATTATTTATATTTTGTTCACTCAATGTTGTAAAAGATGAATTAATTATCTACTGAACAGATTTTTATTTAATGTATACAGATTTTTGTGAATGCTGTATCTTATAATGTGAGCCAGGCTTAACTGTAAATCATTTCTGGATAGCATTATAATTTACCAACAGAAATGCAGGTTTTTGTCTAGGTTTGTTTTAAAGTTTCTGAGTTTGGTAAATCAGAGAATTTACTTTTCTTCAAGGTGAAGCAATGTCAGATTTAGTAAACTTAAGTAACTAGGGATGTGAAGGCACAGCTCCTTCCCGAACTGTGGGCACATATACATGCAAAAACTCTATAAAACTGAAATTGAGAGTCAAGTCAGTCACTGTTTCAGGGACAGTACACTCCTTAGTGAGTCAGTTACTGTTTCAGTGGCAGCATACTCTTCAATGAGTCAGTCGCTGTTTCAGTAACAGCACATTCCTTAGTAAGTCAGTCACTGTTTCAGAGACAGTATACCCCTAGTGAATCAGTCACTGTTTCAGTGACAACATACTCCTTAGTAAGTCAGTCATTATTTCAGTGGCAGTACACTCCTTATTGAGTCAGTCATTGTTTTAGTGATAGTATACTCCTTAGTGAGTCAGTCAGTGTTTCAGTGACAGTATACTCCTTATTGAGTCAGTCATTGTTTTAGTGATAGTATACTCCTTAGTGAGTCAGACAGTGTTTCAGTGACAGTATACTCCTTAGTGAGTCCGTCACTGTTTCAGTGATAGTATACTCCTGAATGAGTCAGTCACCGTTTCAGTGACAATACACTCCTTAGTGAGTCAGTCACTGTTTCAGTGATAGTATACTCCTTAGTGAGTCAGTCACTGTTTCATTGACAGTACACTCCATAGTGAGTCAGTCAATGATTCAGTGACAGTACACTCCTTACTGAGTCAGTCACTTGTTTCAGTGACAGTATACCCCTTAGTGAGTCAGTCACAGATTCAGTGACAGTATACTCCTTAGTGAGTCAGTCATTGTTTCAATGACAGCATACTCCTCAGTGAGTCAGTCACTATCTCAGTAACAGTACACTCCTTAGTTAGTCAGTCACTGTTTCAGTGACAGTATACTCCTTAGTGAGTCAGTCACGGTTTCAGTGACAGCATACTCCTTAGTGAGTCAGTCATGGTTTCAGTGACAGTATACTCCTTAGTGAATCAGTCACTGTTTTAGTGACAGTATACTCCTTAGTGAGTCAGTCACTATCTCAGTGACAGTATACTCCTTAGTGAGTCAGTCACAGTTTCAGTGACAGTACACTCCTTAGTGAGTCAGTCACTGTTTCAGTGACAGTATACTCCTTAGCGAGTCAGTCACAGTTTCAGTGACAGCATACTCCTTAGTGAGTCAGTCACAGTTTCAGTGACAGTATACTCCTTAGTAAGTCAGTCACCATTTGAGTGAAATTGTACTCTTTAGTGAGTCAGTCACCGTTTGAGTGAAATTATACTCCTTAGTGAGTCAGTCATTGTTTCAGTAACAGTATACTCCTTAGTGAGTCAGTTTCTATTTCTGTGACAGTACACTCCTTAGTGAGTCAATCACTGTTTCAGTTACAGCATACTCCATAGTGAGTCAGTCACTCTTTCAGTGACAGTCCACTCCTTAGTGAGTCACTATTTCAGTGACAGCAACCAACTTAGTGAGTCAGTCACCATTTCAGTGACAGTACAGTCATCAGAGAGTCAGTTACTGTTTCAGTGACAGTACACTTCTTAGTGTCAATCACTGTTTCAGTGAAAGCATATTCATTTGTGAGTCAGTCATCGTTTCAGTGACAGTATACTCCTTAGTCAGTCAATCACTTTTTCATTGACAGCGTACTCCTCAGTGTGTCAGTCACTAACACACTCCTAGCCTTGAGGAGTCAGGGTAACAAATTCCTTTTATAGTAGTTAACATGCCTCTAACGTGCCTCTGCTCCTACAACACTTATGTTTCATATTACATATCAAAAATAATGCGGTTAAAACACAGCAGTAACTTCAACTTATGAAGCTGTATTTTTCCACAGCCCTGCATACAAATTATATTTGCTTTTAACAATCATATTACGGAATTATTAATGAAATAAACTGATCTTGTCCCATAACAGTTGCAACAACTGAATACTGTTGTATGGCCAGTTGAACCAATTCAAGTATGTCATGCAGACATACAGGCAAACTGGAGAGCTATATATAGGATGCAATATTTTCCTGTGGGACAGGTGCTCATTTTTTTCATTTTTTTCTTTAAAAGAGGACCATTGGGAAAGGTGGCTAGGAATAAGAGTATAAAGTAGGTCAGGTAAGTGAGGCATCACACACTGACATATAAGAGAGACAAGAATGCTTATGGACACAAAATGGAGGATACCATGATTGGGGATAGGTAGAGGATATCAGAAGGACATCTGCATCTAATGTGAGCACAGAGAGAATCTAGTCCTCACCCTCAGAACTGTTATCACTCTCTTCTGTTACAGATTCCTGAGTCAGTGCTGGATGGGACATCGATTTTGCAATTCGACTCAGGATCATTCCTACTCTACCAATTTGGGCACAGAGGCCCTTCACCAGAATGCCCACTAGCAAACCTGTCAGCTCCTGACAGGTGATAAAATGGCTACCTTAGCTAGTACTACTCCTGGCAGATACCACTGTTCCAGTAGCAAGGGCAGGACTACACGAAGTAGTTGGAGCAGGAGTTGTGGAGCTAACACTGACAGGTTGTGAGCCAGATGTGCTGGGTGCCTGTGCTGGCTGTGGTGACAGTGCCATGACAGTCACCTGTGGAGATATGGCAGGTCAATCCCCAGTGTCAATCAAGCTCCTGATGTGGATGGCCATTTGTGTTGCAACAGCAATGCTTTCACAAATAAAACATAAACATAGGGCTGGGGAAGGAAAAACATAGATAATAACAACAATGCTATGCCATTTCAAAATATAAGAAAATATAACACATAACTATGTTAACCTTTGCCATGTCCAGATATTATGTGAAGGTATTAATAAGTTTATTAGACTGGATCCAAGTATCAGTCCCTAGCTAATACACCACCTTAGGTACATTGTCTGACTCTCTCAGTGATCCTCTTCAAATCTTTTAAACCAGACGTCTCATGCATCCACTTAAACAGCATGTTTATAAAACAACACACAACCTTTCCAAATTTAACCCTGAAATGTTCAATACTTCCATATCATCCATTAACTAACTTCCTAAAAATCTTCCCCTTAAATGATGCTGTGAATGAATTCAGTACAACTTTCCTGAATATCCTAAATAATCTTGCACCTTCTAGAAGAAAGAGACTAAAATAAATAATGCAATTTGGCTATCCAAAAGGATTAGAATGATAATGCAGGATAGAGAAAAAGCATGGAAAGAATGGCAAAAATATAAAACAACACAGTATCTTGAAAACTTCAGAATGCTTCACAATTGTACCACAAAGGAAATTAATGAAGATGAAAAGCTATACTATAATGATTTTCAGAATACTAGTAAACACAATCCTAAACAGTTGTGTACAGCAATTAAGGAAATCTTGCACCCTGGCCATAAATTCAACCCTAACTACTCTGCCAAAAACTCATCACTCAAAGGCAAAATACAATTCAGCTCTTACCCAACACTGAATCCAAAACATGCCCAACAACCACAAGTTACCACTTCCACTTTCACCTTCAAACCTGTGCCCACATGCTATATAAAACTACTCTTAATCTCAAAACATGCTGTACTTCAGGTGATGCATTCCAAGTGAGTACCTTAAAATAGCAGACAATAACCTTGCCTGCAATTCAATTCTTATAAATAGGTCAAGCCAGGAATTCCATGTTCCCTCTCCCTGGAAAAAGTCACACATTATCCCTCTTCATAAAGGATGACATTTAACAGACATTAGTAAGTTTAGAAGTATAGCAATCTTATCCGCCCTCTCCAAACTACTTGAAAATGTATTCAAAAGCAATTGTTTATCTATCTCCTGCAGGAACAATTCCTAGTCCCCACACAGCATGGTTTCCTTCCATCCCATAGTACTAACAGTGCACTTCTAACTTATATAGATAGTGCCAATAAACCTAGCAATAACAGCAAACTTGGTTCTTTCTTATTTCTAGACTATTCTAAAGCATTTGACACAGATTGTCACAGCAAACCTCTTCTTAAAATGTCCTCATTAGGTCTCTATCAGCCTATACTTCTATGGTTCAAATGATACCTATACATTAGCTAGTAGTCAATGAAAATGGCACTCCACCCTCATGCCATGACTCTCAGTCACCCATGGCATACCACCCTTGGTCGCCTCCTCTAACATTCTCACCAACACCATACACACATCCACTGAACAGGCCTCCATAATACACTATGCAAATGACTTTACATGTATCTGTACATCTTACAACATGGCACACCTCCAAAAAATTACTCAAGAAAATTTAATTCCATCTGAAATATAGCTTTGTAACTCACAACTCATGCTAAAATAGTCAATGTGTATAAAAGAAACAATACTGGCATTATTATGGTGATGTGCAAACCTGTGGAAATACTGAGAAGAATTACAGACATCTGTGTTATCATTCTAGAAATAGTATTTGATTACAAAGAAGTTGTTGCATAACCTGCATATTGTCAATGAGATAAAGTTTGTGAGTGCTCATACATGCTGTGTATGTATGTAGCATAATCCAACAGGACATGACTTATACAAAGAACTGTCACATTGACCAGGATAGCAGAAGTATAATGTTTAATATACATAATAACATTTGTCTAAACATATGATATGATAAAACACATCATATATGAGATATGTAGGTATTTGCAAAATGAAGGCATGAAGGTTATGGTCATGTGGTCATGTGACATATGCAAAAATGCACATAAATTAAGGTAAAACTTGTATGTACTTAGTCACTCAAAAACTAGATTGAGTGTATAGGAATGCCACTATATATATTGTTATGCATAGGGTGCACATATGTATATAATACAAATGGATAGGTATATATATATATATATATATATATATATATTGTTGTGCAAAGGGTGCACATATGTCTATAATACAAATGGATAGGTAGGTCAGACAAGACTTAGGCAACAAAATCACATGTCAGCATTATTGTCTTATTACATCACCTACTGGGAAAATGTATCAAATGTTATGCTATAATTATTTGAATATGATGTATTTGTGGTACTGTAATCAATGACAGAGTGTATCTTTTCTGTTACAAGTGCCACACCATCCATCCATCCATCCATCCATCCTAAAATGTCTATTATAATACAGATGTAAATGCAGTATAACATCATGTTGTACTTGAGATTTTGCTCCGAAATGAACCTTATTAAACACATTAGTAATACTTCTATGACAGTACAGTAACATAAACCATATCCAAGTAATGTGTTCTACTACTAAGTGACCTGTCTGCAATTTGTATCTGCACACTGCCCTGTGAAAATGTTATCATCTTCTGTGTGTAGATCAGTTAATCCATTATGCACACATTGGCAAAGCCAACCATCCAGAGGCTAATTCTAGTTCATTTTGACAGCGAAGAAAAAAGGGCTACAGCTATCTCATAACACTGCCAAATGGCAAGCATCTAATACCTCATTACACTGGGCATGCTTATAAGGAAGTACAGCACCATAGCTATCCACTTCTTCACAAAATACATGTATACTCACAGCAAGAGTGTGAGGTATTTGGGTAGTCAGCACATCAGGACAGAGTGGTGTTAAAGTAGAAAATAAATAACATTAAGAATTTACTTTATATGCCTTCAATCAGGAACAACACTTCAGGATGTGCAAACAGAATTTTTTATTTACAGCACTGGGAGACAATCTTCATAGCAGTTGGAAAATCAGTCTCCCTGAGCAAAGAAAAACTTCATCTTTTATACACTTTCTTATCGAATCAACCATGCAATCTTTTATGTTTTTAATAACTGCATCAAATCAATGACTTTAAAAATGTTCTCATCCCTTGTGATTCTTGCCTCAGACTTCACATGAACACCTTCCTTGACCCACCTGCTTCATGAGGTCTTGTTTTCTGACCTTGAATGTTTCAAACCTTTCCTAGCAATAACACACTCCTAGCCTTGAGGAGTCAGGGTAACAAATTCCTTTTATAGTAGTTAACATGCCTACGTGCCTCTGCTCCTACAACACTTATGTTTCATGTTACATATCAAAAATAATGCGGTTAAAACACAGCAGTAACTTCAACTTATGAAGCTGTATTTTTCCACAGCCCTGCATACAAATTATATTTGCTTTTAACAATCATATTACAGAATTATTAATGAAATAAACTGATCTTGTCCCATAACAGTTGCAACAACTGAATACTGTTGTATGGCCAGTTGAACCAATTCAAGTATGTCATGCAGACATACAGGCAAACTGGAGAGCTATATATAGGATGCAATATTTTTCTGTGGGACAGGTGCTCATTTTTTTTTATTTTTTTCTTTAAAAGAAGACCATTGGGAAAACTGGCTAGGAATAAGAGTATAAAGTAGGTCAGATAAGTGAGGCATCACACACTGACATATAAGAGAGACAAGAATGCTTATGGACACAAAATGGAGGATACCATGATTGGGGATAGGTAGAGGATATCAGAAGGACATCTGCATCTAATGTGAGCACAGAGAGAATCTAGTCCTCACCCTCAGAACTGTTATCACTCTCTTCTGTTACAGATCCCTGGGTCAGTGCTGGATGGGACATCAATTTTGCATTTCGACTCAGGATCATTCCTACTCTACCAGTTTGGGCACAGAGGCCCTTCACCAGGATGCCCACTAGCAAACCTGTCAGCTCCTGACAGGTGATAAAATGGCTACCTTTGCTAGTACTACTCCTGGCAGATACCACTGTTCAAGTAGCAAGGGCAGGACTACACGAAGTAGTTGGAGCAGGAGTTGTGGAGCTAACACTGACAGGTTGTGAGCCATATGTGCTGGGTGCCTGTGCTGGCTGTGGTGACAGTGCCATGACAGTCACCTGTGGAGATATGGCAGGTCAATCCCCAGTGTCAATCAAGCTCCTGATGTGGATGACCATTTGTGTTGCAACAGCAATGCTTTCACAAATAAAACATAAACATAAGGCTGGGGAAGGAAAAACATAGATAATAACAACAATGCTATGCCATTTCAAAATATAAGGAAATATAGCACATAACTATGTCAACCTTTGCCATGTCCAGATATTATGTGAAGGTATTGATAAGTTTATTAGACTGGATCCAAGTATCAGTCCCTAGCTAATACACCACCTTAGGTACATTGTCTGACTGTCTCAGTGATCCTCTTCAAATCTTTTAAACCAGACGTCTCATGCATCCACTTAAACAGCATGTTTATAAAACAACACACAACCTTTCCAAATTTAACCCTGAAATGTTCAATACTTCCATATCATCCATTAACTAACTTCCTAAAAATCTTCCCCTTAAATGATGCTGTGAATGAATTCAGTACAACTTTCCTGAATATCCTAAATAATCTTGCACCTTCTAGAAGAAAAAGACTAAAAGAAATAATGCAATTTGGCTATCCAAAAGGATTAGAATGATAATGCAGGATAGAGAAAAAGCATGGAAAGAATGGCAAAAATATAAAACAACACAGTATCTTGAAAACTTCAGAATGCTTCACAATTGTACCACAAAGGAAATTAATGAAGATGAAAAGCTATACTATAATGACTTTCAGAATACTAGTAAACACAACCCTAAACAGTTGTGTACAGCAATTAAGGAAATCTTGCACCCTGGCCATAAATTCAACCCTAACTACTCTGCCAAAAACTCATCACTCAAAGGCAAAATAAAATTCAGCTCTTACCCAACACTGAATCCAAAACATGCCCAACAACCACAAGTTACCACTTCCACTTTCACCTTCAAACCTGTGCCCACATGCTATATAAAACTACTCTTAAACTCAAAACATGCTGTACTTCAGGTGATGCATTTCAAGTGAGTACCTTAAAATAGCAGACAATAACCTTGCCTGCAATTCAATTCTTATAAATAGGTCAAGCCAGGAATTCCATGTTCCCTCTCCCTGGAAAAAGTCACACATTATCCCTCTTCATAAAGGATAACATTTAACAGACATTAGTAAGTTTAGAAGTATAGCAATCTTATCTGCCCTCTCCAAACTACTTGAAAATGTATTCAAAAGCAATTGTTTATCTATCTCCTGCAGGAACAATTCCTAGTCCCCACACAGCATGGTTTCCTTCCATCCCATAGTACTAACAGTGCACTTCTAACTTATATAGATAGTGCCAATAAAGCTAGCAATAACAGCAAACTTGGTTCTTTCTTATTTCTAGACTATTCTAAAGCATTTGACACAGATTGTCACAGCAAACCTCTACTTAAAATGTCCTCATTAGGTCTCTATCAGCCTATACTTCTATGGTTCAAACGATACCTATACATTAGCTAGTAGTCAATGAAAATGGCACTCCACCCTCACGCCATGACTCTCAGTCACCCATGGCATACCACCCTTGGTCGCCTCCTCTAACATTCTCACCAACACCATACACACATCCACTGAACAGACCACCATAATACACTATGCAAATGACTTTACATGTATCTGTACATCTTACAACATGGCACACCTCCAAAAAATTACTCAAGAAAATTTAATTCCATCTGAAATATAGCTTTGTAACTCACAACTCATGCTCACCCCTACTACTTTTCCCCAAATCCCTGCCTCCTTAAACAAAATTGAAAGTCCTCTCTCCTGTTAATACAATCTTTGAAGTCACTTCTTATAACAAATTTTTAGGCATAGTGGATGATAATCTAAAAATTTGATCTGTTATACAAAATTGCATACGAAAAACTCATCAAAAACTAGAGATGCTTTATAGAGCCAAAAACATTCTTACTGACATACCTAAAGCTACACTTGTCACTATTTATCTCATCTCCACATGTCTTTATGGTACTCCCATCCTTACTAACCTTCAAGTATCAGAACAATCAAAACTTGAACAATGCTATAATAAGTTTGCTAAATTTGAGGCAAGTACCCCTTTTAGAACCCACAAGTGTATAGAAGTAAAAGGCCTACAATGGATAGAACTTCCCCCACCAACTAACATGTACACAGCTTTTTACCACTTATAACATTTTCCAGAATCCATCTGTTCATCTGGCACTAAATAACATTCTCCACAATTATCTTCCCATTTGGACTTTATGATCCAATGACCAAATCCTCCTGTCTGTCCACAAACCTTTCAAATCTGCTGGGCATTGTCTGAGCTTGTACCATGCTGCTCAGTTCTGAAATGCCTTATTTATATCCATCAGGTCAATACCCTTCCTCCCTTCCTTCAAAACCATTGTGAAACACTGCCTAGCCAAAAGCTGGCTCTGATCCTGCTCAACACTAAGATAAAATATATCCCTAAATGTGAACAACTGCCTGTTTATACCTTACATTTCCTTACTCTCCTTATTCACTTATTTCCTTACTTGATTCAGTTTCTTTCCCCTGGCTTTCTTTCTAAATATACCATAAGCCTGATTTTATCGCTCTTCTTCTTATAATTCCTGTTTGTATTACATTGCCTTATCTTATAATTTTTCTGTAAACTGGCTACATTTTCATTAACTAGTAAATTATTGTCCTATAACCTGCATTTATTCTTAACCAATGTTTTCATATTATGTCTAATTTGTTTAACTATTTAAACTGTAGTTGTTTTTGTATTATTTTTAAAGACTGTAAAATTATTGTTCTTAAATTGTTTTACAAAACGTATGAGCTTTTATCCCCTGGCCTATGCTGAAAACGGGCTCCTATTTAGTCAGACTTTCTCGATAATCAAATGTCAATACATAAATAAATAATAAAATACATTGATCTCAGTGCTATTATAAATAATATAGAAACAGCTAGGTGACCATGGTCTATCAACACAGTATCCGCCTCTGCAGTGTTGTTTGGTTCTTTGATTATGGCATATCTAATATATGCATTACAAGTAAATACTTCCATTTACAAAAATAGAATGTTTAATGTTATTTAATATTGCATTAAAGAATTTTTACATACTCTCCAGTAATAAAAGCTAATTGGTGTGGCTGGGAATTGACTCCACATGCAGCTAAGTTGATTCACTCATTGCTTAATGCAACGATGAAGAGCTATTGAAGCAGGCATGTACACTTAATATAAAATATAGGTATGCCTACTCAACTGTGTATGTCTCAAGCTCAGATGGACTGATGTCCTGAAATTTGGTAACATTAACTACATTTCAGATATACTAGGCTCTTGCTTGCATTCATACCTGATCAACACCTACCATGTGCCTCTCTGAGGAGTGCCAGTCATTCCTAATGCATCTCCATGTTCCCAGCAATATCTGTCAGTAGAACTACAGGCAACTAAGAAGTATCATGAATAAATATAGGTCCTGGCCAAGCCATGGTATAGTACTGGCAACTGATGGGTCACTACCCTTACACAACTCAGGTATGTTTGCAGTTCTAAATTCTTCCTCCCATCAGCTCAGGGGGTCTTGCTTTTGCCTCTTCATGTCACTATAACAGTGACAACTTTTTTCCTTCCACTAGAGACAACTTTGACCAAGTCATTTCAAACCTCAGCCTTATATTAAGACCCAGTATAGTTCTCCTGCAGAAGCCTATGTATCTACCCCTTTACGAGTAGTGCTATGAAGATTCTGGACTGCTGTTCACATCACCTTTAGGGTCTAACTGGAGCCCCATCCTCAGTTTTGTCTGCCGTGTCTTCTAAAGGATACCTAGATTTATAGCAATGAATTGGTGCCCGATTCAGATCTCACATTTACCAGCCTGTAAGCAAAGACAATCAACCTTGCCAGTTGCATTTGTGCAGTTGAAAACACAAAAATGGCCTCGCAGGGAATCTGGGTGTGATCCTTTCAAAATCCACTGGATGTGTCTAATATGGCAGATGTATTTTAGAAAATGTCTAAGCAAACAAGCTGCATCTAGTGGCAGGTGGTCAATGATGTCAATATTGTGATGGCTATGGCCATGAGTACAAACAAATCAGAAATCAGGCCAGTGTCATGATCACCAAGGCCAAAAAAGAGCCAGTGTTATAGCATAGGAACTAAGGGCTATTGATGGTTCTGCTACCAAATCACCATTCACTGAGACAAAGGAGTTATTGTGCACTCTAAGAGATCTGGCCAGGTCTTCAGGGTTTCCCAGTGTAATGCTTGACATAGGTTCAGAGGTGCAGGAAAACCATAGGGTGTCTACTGATGAAGTTTCAGG
>NC_056725.1:1447742117-1447762117 GCF_019279795.1 Protopterus annectens | reverse complement strand
CTTTCCTTCCCAGATTTCCATAGGAAAAGAGTTTTGCCTAGCTGGAGTTTCCTAGTAATCAAAGAATACTAAATATGTATATATCGATATCTATCTATATCTATATCTATAGCTATATCTATATCTATCTATATGCATTATATCTATACCTATCTCTCTCTCTCTCTCTCTCTCTATATATATATATATATATATATATATATATATATATATATATATATATATATATATATATACACACACACACAAACACACAGAGAGAAAGAGAGAGAGTGCTATATTTTCTTCTACCAACTGTTGCGAGGTATGAGGAACTACAGTTTTGTGGCATTATGGAGGGAGTATTTATATCTTCACTGGGTCAAAAAGGTTACACACTGTTATTAAATGGAAGATCATAAAGAGGCAGAGAGAGAAAGTACTGTTGAGAGATATGAAGTATACATAGATAGAGGCCTGGACTGCACAACAGTCTGGGTACTGGTAATGTTGGCCTTTTAAAGTGAGAGTGGGATTGAACTATTAATTGTTTACTTGAACTGTATTTAGAGTCATTTACCTAGACTGAACTGTGAGTACCACTTACAAAGGAACTTAAGAACACCCTAGGCTTGCAGTCCTGTGGACCATAATATGCCTAGCCATATAGATCTTTAAGAAGACAAACTTAAAAATTCTTGCCACCCTATTCAAGCAGATAAAAGTGCTCACACCCCATATCAAGCAAGGCCATGCATGGTAACCCTAATGAAAAATTTGTGTCTATCTATCTAATTCATCAAGATTATCTTTAAAAGTAGCCAAAGTAGTTATTTGACCTGTAGTGGTAACTTATTCCTTAGGCTAAGAATAAATTGAGTTGGGAATCTATTCCTCCCATGACTCTTGCTTTCTTGCTGGCATAGATGTAGGACCGTAATACAATTGTTTGTAGAGCTATAAAATTATGCAAAGTAGTAGGAGGCCAGATAGGACTGGATATCTCAAGGGTTGAGTACTGAGACATAGGTAAAAATCTCTTCACCCTGTAGACTACTAAGTGTAAGGAGAGGTGTGCTAGTCTACTCAGGTATTTGAAGGATTTAAGACCATCATTTTCTTGGTTAGAATATGCTTGTATTTGTACATATCAAAGGTAGCACTGTATTCAGTGATTGGTCTGATAAGGGAAGAGGGGAGTGGTAGGATGACATCTTTGGATTCTGAAGATATTAACTTGGAAATGAACAAAGCCAGAAAGAAAGGCTTCCTATGGAGTAAACATAATGATCAAATAAGAGTGAATTATCCACATAATTACCTATGTCTCTTATAACTGTATCTGTCTGAAGATAACTGTAATTTATAGGTAGATTCATAGGTTCATAGGTAGTATTAGGCTATTGGCCCTAGGCCCTATATAAGCCTAGCCAAAATGGTGCCCTGGCTTTCGCCACCCAAGAAAATTATTTTCCTGTGCCCCTGTCGAGCAGAAGAGATCCCCGGGGTGAATTTCCTATTTCCCATTCAGTCACCAAGATTTTTCTTGAAGAGTGCTTATGAGGAGCTTTGATATAGATAGGTAGTTTGTTCCAGAGTATGAGAAGTCTCTGGGACAGGAATCTATCCCTCCAGCATGTTCTGTTTATTGTGGTGATAAGGTTTAGGTCCCCTAGAGCATGTAGTTTGGAGAGATTGGGATTTCTTTAAGTGGAGCATGTCCAACAGCTCTGGGTTTGACATAGCTTTCTATATTAGGCAGAGATCGCCTCTGAGTAGGTGATACGCAACAGAGTTAAGCTGGTGTTTTTTGAGACAGTCTACGTAGGGCATCTGTTTGAGGCTGGTAATTTTCTTTGCGAGGTATTTCTGCGACCTTTCCAGTTGTTGTAGGTGTCTTGTGAGGTACATACTGAAAGGGGCATTGTACTCTATAATGGGGCTAATGAGTGATGTGTAGAGGGGAACAATGACCTCTTTTTTCCTGGATGAGAAACCTTTTGTGATGAGGTGTGCCACGCTGAAGGATTTCCTGACTACTGTGACAATGTGATTATTAAAGGAGAGACTGCAGGTGTTAAACAGACTATCACCAATGTGGTAGTTCATGGGTACAGATTTTTTACGAAAGGGGATGACAATGCACTTTTTGGCATTGAGCTTTAGGCCATGGCTTTGACACCAGGCATCTGTCTCAGTGAGGCCCTTTTGTAGGATGTTCACATCATTAGGAGTTTCGATTATGGCTCCTAGTTTGCAGTCATTGGTGATCTTCATTAGCCAAAGACCTTCTGTGTTAGACTGTACTTCAGAGAAGTAGATACTAAACAGGAGAGGACCCAGGACTGAACCCTATGGGACTCCACTTGCCACTGCTCTGAAGTCGGATTTGAAGTCTGCTACTTTCACAGTGTGGGTCCTGTCAGTGAGCCAGTTGGCAACCCATCTTGTGACATAGGGATTTATACCTAGTTTAATGAGTTTATCTATAATTTCAGAGTGGGGGATGGTGTTGAAAGCCTTGGCGAGATCTAGATAGGCTGTGTGAACCACCTTACCCTCGTCTACGCTTTGGTGACTGCTTCAAAGAAGTCTATCAGGTTTAGGAGACATGATCTGCCTTTTACAAACCTGAACTGGGTGGGTTCCAGGGTTTGGAGATTACCAACATCTTTGTTTATAATTTCCATGATGTTACATTCCATGGCCTTGCAGACTAAGCTCATCAGGCTAATGGGGCAGTAGTTCCTGGGGTCCATGGTGACTCCCCCTCTGTGGAGTGGGATAACTGTAGCTGTGTGCCATTCAGTGGGCACAAAGCCTGAGGTGAGGCTATGATTGAACATGGTACTTAGGTGGGGTGCCAGTTCATTCTGTAGTTCATATAGAACGTAGCCTGGGATCTTGTCACGTCCCATGGATGCTGTGTTCTTGGCTTTGGAGAGTGTGGTTTTTACCTGTGCAGCCGCGATTACAGGAACTTTGCATTCTCCTGGTATAGAGATGGGCCCTTTAGGCAGTGAGAGGGGGGTAAAGTTAGCACTGAACCTATCTGCTAGGATGTTGGCAATATCAGTTGGCTCTGTATATTTAGTGCCATTGTGCTATAACTCAGAGCAGATCTGAGTGTTGCCATTGAGATTCTTGACATAGCTATAGAATGCTTTGTGGTTGTCTTTAGAGTCAGCAGCAATTTTGTTTTCTTAACTAGCTTTGTAGGATTTTATGAGGGATTTCTGCTTCTTACTGATGCTGACCAGGGAGTTCCTCCAATCATGGGATTTTACTCTTTTTTGCAACAGTTTCTTTCTTCTGTTGTAGAGTTTGCTTATGTCAGAGGACCACCAGATTGGCTTCCTTTTTTTGGAGGATAACATCTTGGTTCTGTTAGGGATAGCACAATCCATGCACTCACATAAGTGCTTATAAAGTGCCTTTGTGTAGGATTCAGCAGTCGTACCTCTATTGTCTGTCTGCATGGGTGTCACTTCTGTCTTAAGAAGCATGAAATTGGCTTTGGAGAAACTTTTTAAGGTGGTTTCCCTAATGGGGGGGGGGGGGGGTGGAATGTGGATGTCTATGGTGATTAGCTTGTGGTCGGATTTGACCAACAAGGAATTGACCTCTGGTGTGGAACACCAGTCGCCCATGTTGGTAATGACCAAGTATAGGATACTGCTACCCCTGGTGAGAGTGTGGATAAGTTGATCCATGGCACTGGAATTTATGAATTCCAGAAAACGTTGAGCAAAAGAGTTGGCGCATGAGTAGTTTTCCCAGTTAATGGTGGGGTAGTTGAAATTGCCCATTATTAGGGTGTTGGGTTGTACCCTAATATTTTCCAATGTATCAAGAAATGAGGAGTGGGAATCCTGGGGCATGGCGTGGGATCTGTAGCAAGCTACAATTTGGATTGCGGTCTTGGCCAGAGTTAGTTGCACTTGGATAATCTTGGATGCATTATGCTGAGCAACTAGCCTGGATTTGTGGATATTCTTAATGAATATGGACACTCCTGCCTTTAGTGTTTCGGTCCAGGTTAGGTGGCCGAAAGGTGTGGTATGAATTATAGCCTGGTAATGCAGGGGTGCTCTCTGGAGCCTTGAACTAGGTCTCTGTCACTGCAGAGATGTCGATGTTCTCCATTTTAAGGAGTGCCTCGAGTGAGTGAATTTTGAGGTTTAGACTTCTAGCACTGAGTAACATTACCCTTAGATTTTGCTTGTTTGTACCTGTTACAGTGGTGAATTTGTCATTTGAACCTTGCCTAAAAAGGCACTATAGGGGTGGTAAGAGCCTTAGCCAGTATCCGGAATCCCAAGGGCATAGAAGGTGTAGCATCTTTTATGCCAAATGTTCTCTGGGGTAAAGTTAGCACTAGATTTTTCTACTGATATATTAACTATATCCTTGAGGTGAGAACGGATGATATTATTATGGATGAGCTTGGTGTATTTTTGGGCATTATTTATACAATCTTTGACATAACTAAAGAAAACTTTGTAGTTTCCTTTGGAATCTGTAACAACCTTATTCTGTTTTCCATTTTCTAATAGTTGTGTATATGATTCAGCTTTCATAAACTGAAAAACTGGCCTTTCCACAGGGGAAGGAGACGCATTCATTCAACCATTACCTGATTGTTGATGGCATTATGTGAGGTTTCATTCTCTTTAAGTACTGTTTTCCTTTCTGTCTTTCATATACTGTAACAATCAGGAAAAGCTTTTCAGAATGAATGTGTTTCCTCCCCCCAGTGGAAAAGCTGACTTTTCAGTTTATGAAAGCTGGACTTCATATTCACAGCACCAAAACAACATTCAACAAATGCTGTTTCTATTTTACAAAAATGTATTGTTAAAAGATATGCTCTGCTATTCTGGCAAAGTAAAAAAAATGGATAAATGCAAACCTACAGGGAAGTAGAGAGGTACAAATATATTAAACATGGTAATGGTGTTTCTGTTGCAGTTGCTGATATTAATATAAAATGTTGCACAGTAACTATCGTTTTGTTAATTGTGGATTTGGGTATTGCACTGTTGCAAACAAAATGCCCATTATTTCTAGTATGTAGTTTTCTCTCAAGTATTGTGGTATTTAATATTTTTTCACCAAAAGCTTGTTTGATAATGTGAGGTATAGGCCCATGTAACAACATATGGAGTAAGCACTGCCTTGACAAAGCCTGTCAAATTTTCTGAACCGGATACAGTTAGTATTGCAGGAGTTACTCCTCCTATATAAATTGTTCTACTGTTCTGATAACATGATTTGTGAAAAAGTGTGTAGAGTGCTATTAGACTTTAAGATACAACATCTGTATCCATTTTCCAGTTTCAGTCTTTATCCTTTACAGAATCAAGGGTATTGTGGAACAGGCAAAAGGCACTGACAGCCATTCTTGGCAGGACACCAGTCTATTGAATAATGCATATCTCACTACATTTACACATACAGACAATTTTGGGAAGGCCCCTTTGCTTCTTTGGGGTGAAACTGAAGTACAACCCCACGGATGCACAGAATTCATGCAGACTCTGCACAGAAGTCACCCAAGCCAAGGTTCAAACCAAAACCTCCCTTGCTGTGAGATGACAATGCTACTTGATCCATAACTGTTACATTACTTAGAACATCAGAACCATACATCTTTTCCTGTATGGCACTTTAATCCCTAATTATGGTATTCTGTCTTATTTTCTCCAAAGTTTTCTTCAGCTGACAGACTTAAGATTTTCTGTGCTGAGTTACTAGACATATTTTAAACTTTCTTTCTTACAACAGCTGGAGAAAAATAATTTTTTCAAAACTTGGTAAGTTTAACTGACAGCGTTTACTAATAGTCACCCAGGGATGTGACAGTTCATTCACAGCTGTAATCTTGCTTAGGTGAGAAACACATCATTTTGAAATGATGTGGATATTTCTCATATCTACAAACACCTTGCTTGTAGTGCAACTAGTGTTAAAGACTGATAAACTTAATTCATGCTCCCTTCTTGTAAAGCAGGGACAGGAAAAACAAGGTACAAAAGAACAATGTATCATATTCTTTCAGATACTTTTATTCTGATTTAAATTGAATGCTAGTGAGGAAATAATGCTATTTTTGAAAGCAGACAATGCTTTATTTCATGATATTCATATCCAAAAGCAGATGTAGCAAGTCTTGAAGAGAGATTACGAAGAATCACTCAGTTTGCAAAGTACAGCCATAAAAATGTTTTTTATGTATTTGCAGATATAGATTTAGACTTGCAGTAAATCAGAAGCAGATGTGTAGAGTATCTGACAGGAAGATACTTCAGCACATGACACTTTGGTTGATGCAAACAATGCTGCACTTCTGAAGTCTTATATCTCACTGGGGGCACATTGTTGGCAGAAACATAACTCATGCTGTATGAAACTCTTAGTAAAATGTTATCTGACAGATAAGAAGAATTGCAATGTATGAGACAGGAGGTTATTTCACTACATGTCATTTTCGTTGATGTGAGGACAATGCTGTACCTCCCAAATCTTGTATCTTGCTTAGGACATTTTGCTTCACAAAGGCTTAAATCATGCTCTATGAAACCATAAAAATGCTGACTGACATATGGTATGTGAAAACAATGCACTGCTTATAAAAGAAAAATAATAGAAATAATAATAGAATGCAAACACACACATCCAATGTCAGACAAATACAGCTACCTGCAAGCATGCATACACACACATGCGCATTCATACGCTCGCACACACACACACACACACACACACACACACACACACACACACACACACACACACACACACACGTGCACTTGTATATACACAATCATATGCAGATGCATAACTAAATTCTCACATAAAAATGAAGGTCTGGCAAATGTTTGTCATGGTTCTAGTTAAAATGAAAGACAAAGAAATACAAAGTACTCAGTGTATTAAGACATATTCAGTACGATGCCTTATCTTAAGATTGTTTTATTAATTCTACCTTTTAAGTGAATTGAAAACAAATTCCAAGTATCAACATAGTGAATCATTGTCCTTTTCACCTCTTCATGCTTAATTCACTGCAGATTTTGACACAATACAAAACTGATACCGATGGCTTATTTCCTAAAGAGCTTGCTTAAGTGCTTTGATTTTTTTTCTTTATTTCTAAAGTTCTGGCAATGTAATTTTATTCTGTACTGGTATCACCATATTTTTTATAACATAACGCATCTCATATCTGCAGATTAGTAAATACTCTGAAAAAATGGTGTGAGGATAGATAAAATATTTAATACATTGTTTTTCGTTAGACACCTTAAAGAAATAAATCAGTCTTCATTAAAATTTAAGATGCTAATATTTCATTTTCTACATTTTTACATATAACTGCTCTGTTTTAAGCAATTTTGGGTTTTAATCTGTCTAAGATGTCATTAAATAAATTGTGTAAACTATTTTATTTTTCACAGAACTGGACGCAGCTGTTATTGTGCATATTGTTAAAATTTTGACTTAAACCATTTGTATTTTTTTCTAACAGCATTAGAATGCAGTTGTATATGTTGGTGCTGGCACTATTATACAAACATTTTTTATCACACCCGTCCTATTTATTACATTTGTATTTGTTTATTCATTTAATTTACCCAGTAGTTTATATTTTAGTACATCCTAAAATGCATACTAGTAATTCTACATTTACACATTTTCTTCCATGTTAACAAATATTTCCAAATCATTACCTGTGATTCCTAAAGTTTGTAATAATTAACCATGTGTAATATTCTTTTCTTTTATAATTATGTGAAAGATGCTATAATGCAAATAGTTTACAACAGTGTTAGGTTACAGAATAAGAGACATTATTTTGCACAATTATTTATTCACCAGGTAAGTGTACTTCACACAGATCATTTTTAGCAATAATGCAGGCAAGATGCAAGACATATTTGTATATGCAAAAAGAGAAAAAATATGCAGTATGCCATTTACACACACACACACACACATATATATATATATATATATATATATATATATATATATATATATATATATATATATATATATATTTATATTGTTAAGAGATTTGATCATTCAAGAGGGTTGATCCAAGAGATTTGTATATTAGCTGGATAAATGACAGTGGGTTAGATTCAGAAATTTGCACTTAACATATATGTGCAATGAGTGGCCACAAGCAGGGTGCGTGCAGTTCTGAATACCCAGTTACATGACGTGGCTAGGCTAAATAATGCGGATAGCTATGCTGCTTGCTAATGACTGTATAATGAGATGCTGCCCCTGATAATGAGACAAAACAAGATAGCAGAGTGATTCAGAAATGTTCAATTGATGCACAGCAGAGCTGCATTCACTTTATATCTGAACTTTTCCCTGTGTTCTTCTGGAGTTCTTCACACGATTATAGGAGATGCCACTGCTACAGTAAATATATATCTGCAGGAAGATCTCAATACAGCAGCTTTGCCTGATGGTGCTTGATGTAAGCTCCGAATGCAATGGGTCATCTGACCATGCCTAACATTTTGTGTCCTCTGTGACACCAACACTAACATAACGGACCAATATAGTGTTGACAGGGACACTGTGCAACAAATTGTGGAAATGTGCCAGCCTTATCTGCCTCCCCATGGGAGTCATAGAGTACCTATCCCAATGGATACAATAGTATTTTTGTTTTTACACATATTAGCTATAAGGGCTTTTCAGGAACCTGCTGGAGGACACAGTGGGGGTATCTCAGGCATCCACCTTGACAATATTCCAGTAGTTTCTCAATGTTATGCTTCAGCATGTGGGGTGGCATATGCAATTGTCATGTACTCCAGAGGAGATATGTACTGGGATCCATACACTCTACCCACATTGAAATAAAGGCCTCACCTGGTGAACTGTGAAGGAGGATCATGAACTGCAAAGGGTATCACTTCATGAATTTCCAGGTAGTTTATAATTCACAAGGTATTATCTACCCTGTGTGTGCAGGCCAGACAGTCATTTTTCACAACTCCCACATCTAGCACACACTTGGCTTTTACAAACAATTTGTGAGTGGTGACTTTCCACAAGGACATCTTGCTGGTGATGACAGATATGCAATGGAACCATGGCACAAGACAGCCATAAGAAATACATACAATCAAACAGACTATGTAATATTGCAAATGAGAAATATTATAAAGCATGTGGTTGGACTGGTAAAGATATTCTTTCACCATCTGGATTCATTCTGTAGTGCCCTGCAGTGGCACACCGCCACATGTACTAAAAACATACTATGTGTGCAATGTTGCACACTATTATACTTAGGAAGCAGATAATGTAGGATGTTCTGTTGTGGAGTATGCAGTTCCCAGCATAAAAAACAGTGGAAGTTGAGACAGGCAAGAAGTTAGAAGCTGAGCCAGAAGCAAAGGATGATCATGACAGATGGAGTCAGGCACATTATGCTATGGCACTAACAAAGAGGCAGCTGATTGCACATAGCTTTACAACTTAATTATACAAAAGTTAAGCAGATACACTTTAGCAAAAGTGATTCATTGAAAAACACCAGGCTCTACTTACCCATGCATTCCCTGTCCATGCTGTGGATTAAACATTGGAAACCCAAGTAATCGTGTACAAAGAGCAGGGGACAGTTATCACAAACTGCACAGGTGGAAAGGGGAGTGCAGGAGTGCATTTCTTTCACAGACAAGTGTGCAAGTTTGAGCATTGATGTATATAAAAAGAAAAACTGCTTTATGGGAATTGTTAGAGCCAGTATGATGGGTTTAATCTCGAGAAGAATCATGGTGAGTGGATGTGTGCATGATGTACTTGTGGCTGTGGTTTGTGTGTGTGTGTGTGTGTGTGTGTGTGTGTGTGTGTGTGTGTGTGTGTGTGTGTGTGTGTGTGTGTGTGAGTGTGTGTGCATGTGATGCGTGTGTGTGTGTGTGTGTGTGTGTGTGTGTGTGTGTGTGTGTGTGTGTGTGTGTGTGTGTGTGTGTGTGTGTGTCTGTATGTCTCTCTCTGCAGGGACACAGCCTCAGTATTTGATTCATCTCCACAGCTTGACCTATTAGACAGGTTCATGACATGCAGTAGAGAGGGTTCAGCTTCCTCTGTATTTCCCTGTCCATGAGACCTGGCTCTGCCAAGAGTTGCACTGGCTTTCTACAACCCTGGCTAGTTGCTGGTATGCTAGATAACATTAACCAGCATCTGCCAGGAGATGTTCCAGCATGCTGACACCCATGACTGAAAGGCCCTCAAATAGAAGTAGACACCTCCACAATAGATATTGCTGTGCAAGTGATACCAGAGTAAAATAGGACATTGCATACCCCAAACATGATGTATAACATCTGTGGATGTAACAGATTACTAAGTGGAGAGAATGCCCCCTTGCTCTTGACAGATGATCATGATAACATATAGCATTGTACAGTGTGTAATTCTGTCTATCCAAGGGCTCATACCAACAGGACATGCACTCTCATGGGTCAACATGCACACCCTGGATCACCCTTATTATCTCTGCTTTGGCTGTGGTAGTACTAGCCTGTGCCTTCAGGCTAGTCTACACAAATTTTGGGTTGCAGACATTGTTTCGTTCAATTTGCATGTTGAGCATATCTGGTTAACATCATGGAAATTTCTAAATTATGCCATATATATGCCAGAGCAATTTCCAGACAGCTCCATACACAAGTGAGGCGAGGTCATTGTCATGCCATATGTGGCCAACTGCATGGGTAGTTATTGTAGAACAAGCATTCTCAATAGAATACACTGGAATGGAGATCTTCTCAGTTTGGTTTTGTCAAGGGCAGGTCATGTTTACTCAGCCTGGTGGATTTTTTTTGAAAAGGTCACCAAAACAATGGTTGAAAACAGAGTGGTACACAGCACATACTTCAATCTGGCCAATGCTTTTGGCACAATTCCCCACTTAGGCATAGTAGAAAAGCTAAATAAACTGTGAATAAACCCCCATGTCACCTACTGGATTGCCAACTGGTTCACAGACAGGACACAGCAAATCAAAATAGAGGAAGTTACCTCCTCAAAGTCATCAGTCACCAGTGGAATTCCCCAGGGATCTGTGCTTGTACTCTCCTGTTTGGCATCTATGTTTCTGAAATAAAAAACAATACCAAAGGGCTCTGGCTGACTAAGACTGCAGATGACTGCAAGCTAGGAACAGTCTTTGAGTTCCTAAATGACTTAGTCATATAGCAGGAATGTTTGTCTCAAATAAATAACTGGTGCCAAATTCATTAACTGAAACTAAATGCCAAAAATACATTATTGTATCCTTTGGAAAGTCATCTATCCTAGGGAACTACCACATTAACAATATGCCCCTAAGAATTAACCCATTTGTTTGGGATTTGGAAACCTATGTGAACAGTGACATAACTTTTGACCATTTGTCCATTGTTGCATTGTTGTAAGAAAGTCCTTCTATATTGCATGGCTTATAACAAAGGGATTGTGCCCAGATCTGGGGATGACATTGTCCCCCTTTACTCAGCCATCATTAGGCCAGTCATTAACTATTATGTTCCCTTTGGTATGGATATGTTCAGACACATGCAACAACTGGAATGCCCACAAAGATACTTTACTAAAAGGATACAAGGCCTAAACAACATATCCTACATGTACTGACTCAAAATCCTGTCACTATAATCAGTATGCTACAGACCACTAAGAGGAGACCTGTGTCTGGCATGCGGGGCATTCCCCAACCCAGTACTTATGGATTTATTGCATATCAGCAAGTGAAATGGCATCACAAATACTCAGTCTATGCATTTAAACCTCTTCTGGAACATCAAAAGAATGGTTTGGCGGGACAGGTATATCTCACAGAGGATACTGCTGCTCTGGAACAGACTCTCCACCCAAATAAAACAAAGGTCATCCTTGTCCACATTCAAGTGCAACTTATATCTGTGGATGGGAAACAGAACATTTGCTCCAGGACAGCCTCCTGTACTACTGATGGACAGAGGCAGCTCCTAAATGCTTTATTCCGCACATGGCTCCCCTCAAATTATCCCTAATGAGCAGTCATTCTCATTAGGGATAGTAGGTACTTATCAAAAATGATATGGGTAAGGCTAATCTCTAACCAAATGAGATAGGTTAATTTGAGTACATAAAGGAGAAATTGTATATGCTTAAAATGGCCCACAAGGGAAGGTAGCCTAGTACTTACCAAAGAACTGATAAAAATATCAGGCTTTTAACTGCAAGAGTAGTAAACATTAAAAAAAAAATAATGTATAACTTTCATACACCTTTGCCACACTTGTCTCTACCTGTATAGCTCAATGGTTGTAGTATGTATGTGCAATTTTAGAAGTGTATTTCTGCATATCTTTGCCTGTATAGGTGATCAAGTGGGTGTGGATCTTCTCCTCAAGTCTCTTTGTTCTCACATTGTGATAATGCCTGTGGGTTCAAGTCCACACCCACAGTTGTTAGCATGAAAAACATTTCATGTATATTTTTCTTTCTGGAAGTATTAGCACAGCTTTACATGGTTCACATATGTGTGATCATAATTAATAGTTTGCTGAACATCTCCCAATATAAAACAGAAATTGCTGTCATTTGCATTTCAACTGTGACTGATATATGTCCGTTTCAGCAGCATGTCTACCTTTATTCGGAACAAATTCCATCTCTGACCACAGGCACCCATTAGTCTGGCTAAATAGCTAATACCTTCTGTCAGACTAATTGTGAGGATGACTTTTGGTTTAGGCCCTAAACAGGCTTTGAAATATACAATTATTTAAATACTTCAAAAGTATAGTCTGCTTAATTGTATTATGATGTATTTCCCTTCCCCACCTGCTTTCTCTCTGTCCTTTATCTTACCTACATTTTATTTTGTTTATTTTTTTCTCTCCATTTCTTTTATTATTATATTCAGTAGGACAGCAACCATTCCACTGACAAGGCAGATCAGCTCCCCACAGGTGGCAGCACACCCACCACCAACTGCATCAGGTAGCCCTGTACAGTGGCACCCACGAGTAGCAATGTGAGTGGTGGAGACAACGTTGTCATCCATCAGCAGCTGGCAGAGTTTGTGGGGAATATCTTTAACAGGAGGCTGGATATCCATACCAGCGACATGGAAACCAGTACCCAATGCTAACTGTACCCATGATAATGAGTAATCTTCCACTGGGTCTTAGCTGATAGGGACCACTTCTGCAAACACACAGTCCTATTCCACAGCCTATTGTTCCTCTCTCTTTAGTGGCATGCTCACCCCTATTTCCTTTTTTACAATCTTCTCTTCACATTCATCTTCCCTCTGTTTGTCTACCATCTTCTTCATCATTGTGTTCCCTCTCTGACTCACTCTATTACCTTACAAACTATTAGTTATGTCTTTATTTCCCTTGCTACCTAAGCTACTCCTCTTACCTTCTTCTTCACTTCCTTCCCTTATTTTCCATTGTCTTCAAAATATGACACTTGTCTCACAAAAAAAAAAAAAAAAAAATAGAAACTAAAAAAAAAAAATAAAATGCATATTCCTCCATCCTGTTCATTCTTTATTTGCTGTCCTTCTGATCTCCCCCTCTGTTTGCTTCCACATTTCATCCTATTCCTCTCCTAAAACTTCCAACCTTTAATCTTGTCAAAAAACAGGTAAACACACCACATAGATGCCCAAAAACATCTTCAAAAACACTAATCCTTTTATAGTTATATTGTGCAATAAGTTCATAGGTTCATAGGTTCATAGGTAGTTACTAGGCTATCTGCCCAAAGGCATTTATAAGCCTAGCCAGAATGTGTTGGCTTTCGCCGCCCCCTTAGATTAATTCCCTGTGCCTCTGTCCAGCAGAGCCAATGAAGTGATCCCCGGGGTAAGCTTTCTGTTTCCCATTCACTCATCAAGGTTTCTTTTGAAGAGCATTAGCGAGGAGCTCTGCCTAATTTAGATTGGAATCTTGTTCAAAAGCATGGGAAGTCTCTGGGACAGGAATCTATCCCTCCAGCACATCCTATTTATTGTTGTAGTGAGGTTTAGATCCCTAGAGCATGTGGCTCGAGGGGATAAGGTTTTCTTTAGGTGGAGCATGTCCATCAGTTCTGGGTTGGACATGGCCTTGTATGTTAGGCAGAGATCACCTCTGAGTAGGCAGTATGCAACCGAGTATAGCTGGAGCTTCTTCAGATGAGCTGCATAGGGCATCTGTTTGAGGCCAGTGATCCTCTTGGTGAGGTACTTCTGTGGTCTTTCCAGCTGTTGCAGGTGTCTTGTAAGGTACATCCCAAATTGGGTTTTGTACTCTATGATTGGTCTGATGAGTGATGAGTAGAGGGGCACAATGACCTCTTTTGATCTGGATCTGAACCCTTTTGTGATTAGGTGGGCCACGTAGAAGGATTTTCTAACCACTTTGGCAATGTGACTATCAAAGGTGAGATTACTATCTACTTTGGCCCCCAGATTCCTTATTACATCTTCCGTATTTAGGAGACTACCACCTATGTGGTAGTTTGTGGGTACTTTGTTTTTTCCAAAGGGGATGACTATACCCTTTTTGGCATTTTGTTTGAGGCCATGATTTTGACACCAGGTATCCATCTCAGTGAGACCCTTTTGGAGGATGTCTGTGACAGCTGGAGAGTCAATTATAGCCCCTAGTTTGCAGTCATCTGCGAACTTGGTCAGCCATAGTCCTCCTGTGCTTGCCTGTACCTCTGAGAAGTATATGCCGAACAGGAGGGGTCCTAGGACTGAACCTTGGGGAATGCCACTTGTAACCAGTTTAGAATTGGACCTAGCTCCCAGTGCTCTCACCATGTGGGTTCTGTCCGTGAGCCAGTAGGCAACCCATCTTGTGACGTAGAGGTTTATGTTTAGGCTGGTGAGCTTGTCTATAATACCAGAATGGGGAATGGTGTTGAAGGCCTTAGTAAGGTCTAGGTAGGCTGTGTGTGCCACCTTTACCCCGTCTATAGCCTTGGTAACTGTCTCAAAGAAGTCCACCAGGTTTACGAGGCATGATCTGCCCTTAAAAAAGCCGAACTGGGTAGGGTCCAGTGTTTGGAGGTTCCCAATGTCTCTGTTAATGAGTTCCATGATGATGCGCTCCATAGCCTTGCAGACCAAGTTAGTCAGGCTTATAGGGCGATAGTTCCCGGGGTCTGTTGTGGCTCCACCTTTGTGGAGTGGAATAACCATTGCTGTGTGCCAATCTATGGGTACATAGCCTGTGGAGAGGCTGAGTTTGAACAGTATGTTTAGGTGAGGGGTTAGTTCGTCTTTGAGCTCATGTAGGATGCAGCCTGGGACACCGTCCGATCCCATTGATGCTGTGTTTTTGGCTTTGGAGAGGGCTGTTTTATCCTGAGTGTCTGTGATTTCAGGGACTCTACATTCTTCTGCTATGGTTATGGGCCCTGTTGGGGGTGAGAGGGGGCTGAAGTTTGCGCTGAACCTGTCTGCCAGGATGTTGCCAATATCGGTTGGTTCAGTGTATTTTGTGCCATGCTGGACTAACTCTGAGCAGATCTGAACATTGCCACTTAGATTCTTGACATAGCTAAAGAATGTCTTGTGGTTATCTTTGGAGTCCTTGGCGATTTTTCTTTCAAAGCTCGCCTTGGATGATTTTATGAGGGATTGTAGTTTCTTAATGATACTGATCAGGGATGTCTTCCCTTCTTGGGATTTTACTCTTTTCTGTACTAGTTTCCTTCTTCTGTTGTATAGCTTGCTTATGGCATGAGTCCACCAGACTGGCTTCCTTTTCTTGGAGGAGTGAGTCTTGGTTTTGCTTGGGATGGCACCATCCATGCATTCTTGTAGGTGCCCGTAGAATGCATTAGTAAAGGATTTTGCAGCTTGGACAGCATTATTCTACAGCATGGGGGCTTTGAAACTTTCCACCTCGGTCTTAAGTAATGTGAAGTTTGCTTTTGAAATGTTTTTCATGGTGGTTTCCTTATCTGGGAGTGGGGGCAGAATGTGGATATCCAAAGTGATTTGTTTATGGTCAGATCTAACCAGCGAGCGATTGACCCCTGGTGTGGAACACCGGTCACCCATGTTGGTGATGACCAGGTCCAATATGTTGTCACCTCTGGTGGGAGTGTTGACCAATTGAACCAGGGCATTTGAGTTTATAAATTCTAGGAAATGTTGAGCAAGGGAGTTAGTACTTGAGTAGTTCTCCCAATTTATGTTTGGGTAATTTAAATCTCCCAATATTAGGGTGTTTGGTAGGACCTTTATGTTTCCCAATGTTTCCAGAAACATGGAATGGGGGTCCTGGGACATGGTGGGTGATCTGTAGCAAGCTACAATTTGAATTGCAGTTTTGCCCATTGTTAGTTGCACGTGGATAATCTCTGAAGCATCGTGCTGTGCCACTAACCTGGAGGTGTGGGTATCCTTGATGAATATGGATACGCCCCTGCCTTTTGTATTTTGGTTTGGGTTCTGTGGCTGAAATGTACGGTATGAGTTGTAGCCTGGTAGTGCTGGGGTGCTCTCTGGAGCCTTAAACCAGGTTTCTGTTACTGCACATATATTGATTTTCTCCATACTGAGGAATGCCTCGAGTGTGTGCATTTTGATGTTTAGACTTCTGGCATTGAGTAACATCACCCTCAGTTTTTTGTCACTTGTGCTATTTACGGTGGTGGGTTTGTCTTTTGAGCCTTGCATAAAAAAGGCACTATGGGGGTGGCAAGAGCCTTGGCCAGTATTTGAAAGCCTAAGGGTGACAGCTCCAAGCCGTCTCTAGTGAAGCAGCGTGGCTTGTCAAGCATGTCATCCCAGCCGGACAGACACTGGATCCCCTTTGAATGACACCAGAAACTTAGCCAGTTGTTGAAATTGAGAATTTTTTTCTTTATTCCGTGGTATCATTCTTGGTGAGGGCAGGATGCTACTCAGGGTCAGGGTTATACTGGCCTGTGCTACGTTATCAGAGAGCTCTTCCATGTCTCTTTTCATGTAGACCAGGGAGGTATGGCTCAGGTCATTCACAACAACATGGACAATGACAGAGTCATATTTGCACTTGTTCTGGAGTGACCTGAGTGCTTGCGTTATGTGGCGGATCCTGGCACCCAAAAGGTAGCTAACAGTAACCTTTTCCTTATTCACCCCAGTGAGTGGGACGTCAGTGTGCCTGACTATAGAGTCACCTATTACTAGTATATTGGGTATGTTATTTTGCCTTAAGAGCTGTGATTGCATGGCACATTGGTTTTGTGAAGTATGTGTTTCATGGTTTGTGTTGGGGGGGGTGGAGGTTTCTTGGATATTTGCTTTGGAGGTCTCTGTTGGTTTTGCATATTTTTATTTAGAGCCTCCGAGTATATTTTCGTGTATTTATGTGTGTTTTTTGCCAGTGCTGGTTTAATGGGTCTATGTGAGACTGGTGGTGTGATGCAAGTATTTCCCTTCTTCTCTTGACTGTCTGATCCAGTCTTGAGTTGAGAGAGCTTAGCCTCAAGTTGCAGGGAGAACACCATAAATGCTCATGTACAATTGACAAAATATGGCACTGCTCATTGTACAATAACCCTGAGGTCCAATCAATATTAGGTCCTGTGAGCATTGCCTTATTTGCCATTTATCTACCAAATGAGCTGAATGCTGTTTTGCAGAATTGTCAAATATGAAATGGGGAAAAGTTTATGCCTTTAATAGTTTTATGGCTCAGCTTGCTCAAAAAGTGATTTGTAGAATATCAGTGCATGTAGTGGAGTATTCAAATCCCCACAGGACTATTTCTTTTAATTTCTGCTTCTATTCTATAATTGTGTAAAAATCACCTGCTTGTGATTCCCTGACATCTTTTTCTCCTGCTGTAACTCAACTTAGAAATGGAGTGTTTGGTAACATTTTTACTATAGAGGGCAATGAGGTCATTCTCTTGAGGCCTGTCTTTTGCTTTATGCTTCCAGTCTGCAGATGTGTAACGTTCTCTTGATGTGTGTTTTCCCAACATATTCAGTGTGTGTCCTACTATGACTCAACTTTTTAATGCTGTGCCTGGTAAAATGTCAATGAAGAAGAATGGGCTCAAATGCCCTCGAGGTTCAAAAGTGTTTTTTTATGACACTTACATTATAATACAGGTACAATGATACAACTTTAATGATGTCAGAAATGATATAGGCTGGTATGTCATGTTGCTTTACTATATTCCACCTATCCTGTCTGAGTTTGACATTTTCTAAATTTAAATATTTCAGACTGATATATGTGCTCTTTCTACATTGTGTTCTGCATCCCTAACTTGGTCAGCAGCTTTTTTGCAGTCTTCTGCCAGTTTCTGTTGTTTTTGTTACCCATCTACTACCTCTTCATTCTGCACTTAGCCATACAATCCTTACCTTCTTCTATAAGACATTCTTTTGCATATCTGTTACCTTGAGTTTCAACAATAGATTAGAACCTCAGCACTACATTCTTTGTGTGTGTTTGTGTGAGACCATGTGCACATGCATGCGTGCAACACGCATGTGTGTGTATGATACAGTGTGTGTGTGTGTGTGTGTGTGTGTGTGTGTGTGTGTGTGTGTGTGTGTGTGTGTGCGTGTGTGTGTGTGTGTGTGTGTGTGTGTGTGTGTGTGTGTGTGTGTGCACATGTGCGTGTGTATGTGCACATATGCACGTGTGCGTCTGTGCATCTGTGTGTGTTTTCATAATGAATAACATAGCCACTCATGCAAAATCAATGTTTACAACAGCTGCTCCCACTTCACTCTGTCCATGGGATGGTGTAACATGATCTTCCCATGGGTCACTACTGTGGCCACTATGGGGAACTGCTCATTGGACACACACTGGCATAGTGATATACATTGTTAATGTGCCTCGGGGTTCATTAGACATGCATTTTAAATAGTGCTGCCTTGGCCATGATTGCGTACCCAGCACTTCTAAATCCCCATGAGTGTATATGCAACTTGCTTTGGCTTCCATATTGCATGTAAAAGTATACAATATTATAAGAATTTAGTCTGATTTTTAAGAGCCTTATAGGAATCTGAAAGTTACAACAGCTCATGTTTGAAATAACATAATACTATGTTAATTTAGTCAGAAATAAAACCTTCAGTCTTATGGGAATGTTTTCAAAATTATTTAAGAGATAAAGATAATTTAATTAAATTATATAAATCATATAATTGAATTAAATTCAATTATATAAATCATATATTTGTCCTGTACTCAAATTCAGTAGTAGGTTCTGCGTTTACATAAAGTCTCATCTCAGAAAACTAGAATCTATCCAACAAAAATACTAAGCAAATCCTTACTGTAAAGAAACTCAGTTACTCTGTCAGATGTAAATCATTAACTTTGTTTCCGCTCCTAGAACTCTATCCATTATCCCTTATACACATTAGCAAACTTTCCAGTTTCAAAACCAATCTAAAAACATATTTATCTGACACCAGTAACTTTACCTGTACAAGCCCCAAAACAGATGCATGGCCACTTACTTACTATAACTGCACTTTTTTTTTACAATGAATTCACTATCACCTCCATATCTTAGCAGGTAGCAATGACCTAAGATTAAAAGAAGCTTACACTTTAATGGTACCGTACTATAAATGTATGCTCTTCTGCTTCTTCAGCCAACACTTAACTACTGTTTATTTCCTCTCTAGTGTCCTTCCATAACATTTTTATATTTCTAATAATAATTGATTCTGTCTCTCTAGGCCCTTAATTTTCTCTCTACCATATTAATACTCATCATTTGATTCTATTACTCCATCAATTTTTAATCAGAATAATCTATTTTTTCTCACCTGCATATATCAATATTTTGAATAATTATATATTAGTTTACATTACATAGGTTATCCATTTCAACAAAGTGTCTTGCATTACATACAGTATTGTATTCTTGATCACAATTTAGCTTAATAATATTTTGTAAATGTATTTCAGTCTGTTGAGTTTTATCTGCTGTGGGGATTTTATTCTCATGTATATAATTACT